>NC_091989.1:18505651-18705865 GCF_044704955.1 Pristiophorus japonicus | reverse complement strand
CAGAGTGGTGAAAACGTGGAACTCGTTACCACGGAGTTACTGAGGTGAATGGTTTCGATGCATGTAAGGGGAGACTAGATAAGCATATGAGGGAGAGGGGAATCGAGGATTACGCTGATAGATTTAGATGAGGAAGGATGGGAGGATGCTTGAGTGAAGCATAAGCACTGGCATGGACTGTTGGGCTGAATGGCCTGTTTCTGTGCGTATATTCGAGGTAACTCTATGGGCCCAAGTTTCCACACGCGCCTAGAACGGCGCAGTCCCGACCTGGACGCCCGTTTTTCGCGCCACAAAGTGCACCTAAAAAAAATCCTCGGTATTCTCCACCTACTTGCTGGTCCTCTGGCCCTCGGCGCAGCCAGCACGAGCTGTGGGGGTGCGGAGCCAGGTCCCTGCGCTGAAAACAGTGCCGGGACCTCTGCACATGCGCGCTACAGTGGGCACGCAAGTGCAGTTGCTCCAGGCGCCGAACTGTGTGGGAGGGGCCCGAAGCACGCAGCCCCTAGCCCTGGCTGAATGGCCTCACTGGGGCTGCGTGAATAAGGCTCCTCCCACGGCCAGCTCCTGCTCCCGCCCCCCCCCCCCCCCCCCCCCAGACCCGACACTCGCTCCCCCCCCCCCCCCCCCCCCCCCGCCTCCGGACCAGACCCGACACCCGCTCTCCCCCCAGCCTCCGGACCAGACCAGACTCTACACCCGCTCCCCGCCCCCCCTGCCTCCGGACTATACCCGACCCGACCCGCGCTCCTGTTCCCGCTCCCCGCCCCCCCCGACTGGACCCGACCCGTGCTCCTGTCCCGCTCTCCGCCTCCCCGACTCGACCCGACCCGCGCTCCTGTTCCCGCTCCCCGCCCCCCCCCCCCGACTGGACCCGCGATCCCGCCCCCCCGACCCCACTGGACCCGACCCGACTCCCGCTCCCGGACTGGATCCGACCTGACCTCCCCCACTCCCTCTCTCCCTCCCTCCCCCTCTCTCTCTTTCTCCCCCCCCCCCCCCCCCCCCCCCCCCACCTCTCTCTCTCTCTCTCTCCTCTCTCTTCCCCCCCCTCTCTCTTTCCCCCCCTCTCTCTTTCCCCCCTCTCTCTCTTTCCCCCCCTCTCTCTCCCCCCCTCTCTCTTTCCCCCCCTCCTCCTTCCCCCCCCTCTCTCTTTCCCCCCCTCTCTCTTTCCCCCCCCTCCTCTTTCCCCCCCTCTCTCTTTCCCCCCCCTCTCTCTTTCCCCCCCTCTCTCTTTCCCCCCCCCCTCTCTTTCCCCCCCTCTCTCTTTCCCCCCCTCTCTTTTCCCCCCCCTCTCTCTTTCCCCCCCTCTCTCTTCCCCCCCCTCTCTCTTCCCCCCCCCTCTCTCTTCCCCCCCTCTCTCTTCCCCCCCCCCTCTCTCTTCCCCCCCTCTCTCTTTCCCCCCCTCTCTCTTTCCCCCCTCTCCTTCCCCCCCCCTCTCTTCTCCCCCCCCCTCTCTTTCTCCCCCCCCCTCTCTTTCTCCCCCCCCCTCTCTTTCTCCCCCCCCCTCTCTTTCTCCCCCCCCTCTCTTTCTCCCCCCCCCTCTCTTTCTCCCCCCCCCTCTCTTTCTCCCCCCCCCTCTCTTTCTCCCCCCCCTCTTTCTCCCCCCCCTCTCTTTCTCCCCCCCTCTCTTTCTCCCCCCCCTCTCTTTCTCCCCCCTCTCTCTTTCACCCCCTCTCTCTTTCACCCCCTCTCTCTTTCCCCCCCTCTCTCTTCCCCCCCTCTCTTCCCCCCCTCTCTTCCCCCCTCTCTCTTTCCCCCCTCTCTCTTTCCCATCCCTCTCTCTTTTTCCCCCCTCTCTCTTCCCCCCCCCTCTCTCTTCCCCCCCCTCTCTTTCTCCCCCCTCTCTCTTTCCCATCCCTTTCTCTTTTTCCCCCCTCTCTCTTTCCCATCCCTTTCTCTTTTTCCCCCCTCTCTCTTTCCCATCCCTTTCTCTTTTTCCCCCCTCTCTCTTCCCCCCCTCTCTCTTTCCCCCCCTCTCTCTTTCCCCCCCTCTCTCTTTCCCCCCCTCTCTCTTTCCCCCCCTCTCTCTTCCCCCCTCTCTCTTTCCCCCCCTCTCTCTTTCCCCCCTCTCTCTTTCCCCCCCTCTCTCTTTCCCCCCTCTCTCTTTCCCCCCCTCTCTCTTTCCCCCCCTCTCTCTTTCCCCCCTCTCTCTTTCCCCCCTCTCTCTTTCCCCCCCTCTCTCTTTCCCCCCCCCTCTCTCTTTCCCCCCCTCTCTCTTTCCCCCCCCTCTCTCTTTCCCCCCTCTCTCTTTCCCCCCCTCTCTCTTTCCCCCCCTCTCTCTTTCCCCCCCTCTCTCTTTCCCCCCCTCTCTCTTTCCCCCCCTCTCTCTTTCCCCCCCCTCTCTCTTTCCCCCCCCTCTCTTTTCCCCCCCTCTCTCTTCCCCCCCCTCTCTCTTTCCCCCCCTCTTCCCCTCCCCCTCCCCCCCTCTCTCTCTCTCCCCCTCTCTCTTCCCCCCCGAACCGAACCTCCCCAACCCGACCCGACGCCACCTACCTGTAAATCTGGTGCTGGGGACGGGCCCTGCCCGAAGTCTCGGGCCGGCCCGTTCAGCCTTTGGTCCCGAAAGGCCTGCCTGAAGCACTTTCACACAGGAAGGAAGATGGTTTATTTAATCTTTTCTTTGCTTATAAATGTTTATTCAGGTTGGATTTATTTGTACAAGTATAAATAAGGATTTATTATAGAATTTAATGACTTCCCTTCCCCCCCCCCCCCCAACCTCATTCTGGACGCCTAATTTGTAACCTGCGCCTGATTTTTTAATGTGTAGAACAGGTTTTTTCAGTTCAACAAAAATCTTCACTTGCTCCATTCTACTTTAGTTTGGAGTACGTTTTCACTGTGGAAACTTTCAAATCAGGCTTCAGTGGCCGGACACGCCCCCTTTTGAAGAAAAAATTCTGTTCCAAAGTAGAATTGTTCTACCTGACTAGAACTGCAGAAAAAAAAATGTGGAGAATTGCGATTTCTAAGATAGTCCGTTCTCCACCAGTTGCTCCTAAAAATCAGGCGCATATCATGTGGAAACTTGGGCCCTATGTATCTGATTTTTTTAATGTGCTGGTCAATAGCTACTTCGCTTTGGTTTTAATGTGAAATACCTGTTTTTCCAAAAAAAAAAGTAGTTCATGAATTTATTACTTTTGGAGTCTGTGTAGGAAGCGGTTCGGTCATAGCAACTCAAATAAACTTCCAAATTGTTTAGTTTTCCGAACCTGTTCAGGTTGCACAGTTTCTCTATTATTGTGAGCAAATGTCTCAGCAATGTATAGTGCCTCATGGAACTCTGTTTGATATTCTCAGTTGATCATCATCTTAGTTGATATTCATATATGAGGGACAGTTTCATGGCCAAGAACCAGACATTTACAGCATAGAGAGAGGCCTTTTAACCCATTGTGTCTGTGCCGATTCTTAAAGAAATTCAAAACTAATCCTCATTCTCTCCACAACTGTGCATCTTAATCTGCTGCAAATATTTATCCAGTAGTAATTTCTTTTCTATATATATATTTATGTATCGCTGATTTCCCCATGGTTTTGCTGATGGTTAGTCCAGTGTCAAGAGCATGTTTAGCTGTTAACCTGGCACATCACTTTAAGGCCACTATTCAGGTATTCCCTGTGGGACAGTACCGAACTAGATCCTACAGTCAATTAAGGGTGATGATTATTTTTGTTCTTCAGGCGTTTTCTTGATTGGCAGCTGTTCTGCTTCTCTCCAGGTTATCTCCCCGACTCTTTCTGTAAACCTTTAAAGATTTTTTTTTTGGTGTTCATTCAAAATGTGATGTCTGAAATGTTGATTCTGGAGCATGATGGACGATCTCAGAACTTGTACCTAAGTTGGCGGATGTCCTGTGGTGTTGCTCAAGGTAAATCAGATGATTTGTTGGCTTCTCAGGACAAACGTGATACCATGTAATGCACGATATATTCTTCTGCTACTAAGGTTAAGGTGAGGTTGTGTCACTAAGACCACAAAATGCAATTGCTGTTAAGTAAACACTGGATGAGGTCAGTCACACTTTAATTACTATTCAGGCTGCCGTTCAGTACCCAGGTTGACTGGAGGCATTCTAACTTATGTGTTAATAGCATATTTTCAGTTGCTCGGGGAGTTCCTCAAGATGCGAAGGCCTGGCTATTTTTATACTTAAAAATATGCTTGAAAAATATTTGTGTGTGATAGAGTGGCAGCGATGTAGAGTTTTCATGATCTATGTGCAGCGTCAAGAATCCAGAGTTCTGGAATCTGGGAATGTTCCACAATCCAGACTCCGGACCGATTGGTGGCAGGGTCAGACATAATCCATCAAATGTTCTGGAATCCGGACCCGACGACACTGCCGACCTCGGGGCGGTCGGCAGGGTGGGTGGGGTCGGGGGGGCCAGCTGCCTGGCCTCGCTTCGCCTCGCCTCGCCTCGCTGCCGCTGCCCTGACCCCGAGGCCTCCTTGGCGGAACCCGCCCGACGACCTCCTTGGTAGGTCCCGCCCGAACACCACCTCGGCGCGGGCCCACCCGAACATGCCCTCAGAGGGGACCCGCCTGCCGGACAACAACCTCGGTGGGGCCGGCCCGCCTGATGACGACGATGACGACGACTTCCTCGGCAATCCATTTATGTCCACAAACTGCTTGTCCCGAAAAATCTTAGTTTTGATTGAGAGCTGAACAGACAGTTTGAGATGTGCAAGTATTTTCTCCCTTGTGCAGAACAACATAGGTCCACAGAGCTTTGGAGATTCAGGGTGTTTTCCACTTGCCTCTCTCTTGTTCGGTCAGATCTTCGCTCTGCATTGCAGTACAGTACAACTTAGTTGTGTCAGTGCAGGTCAAAACTGCTTTGCGTCAATGCTCACATTATAGTCAAAGTTCAAACTGAAGCACGACAGAGTTGGTGATGTTTCTAATTTAAGCAGATTTGTCCATTCTTGACTTTAGTTGAAGAGTCGATTCAAATTTTTGCCAAATATGACACATTTGACCATGTTCAGAAATACTGAATCCCATTGACTGACTGGTTTGATAGTGTACTTCTGAGCCACACAGAACAGTAACAACCCAGGTTAAGTCCCTGATATGGTTTGGATCAGCCAGTCCCAGCCAGAACATCATCATCATCGGCAGTCCCTCGGAATCGAGGAAGACTTGCTTCCACGACTAAAGTGAGTTCTTCGGCAGCTGAACAATCCAATACAAGAACCACAGACCCTGTCACAGGTGGGGCAGACATTCGTCGGGGAAAGGGGGGGTGTGGGATTGATTTGCCGCACGCTCTTTCCGCTGCCTGCGCCTGACCTCTTCACGCTCGCAGTGTTGAGATTCGAAGAGCTCAACGCCCTCCCAGAGATGCACTTTCTCCACCGAGGGCAGCCTTCGGCCAGAGTCTCCCAGGTGTCAGTGGTGATGTTGCAATTCATCAGGGAGGGTGTCCTTGTCATGTTTCCGCTGCCCACTTTTGGCTCGGTTGCCATGAAGGAGCTCCGCGTAGAGCAATTGCTCAGAGTCCCGTGTCTGGCATGCGAACTAAGTGGCCTGCCCAGCGAAGCTGATCGAGTGTGGTTAGTGCTTCAATGCTGGGGATGTTGGCCTGGATAAGGACACTGATGTTCGTGTATCTTGCCTCCCAGGGGATTTGCAGGATCTTTCAGAGACATCGTTGGTGATATATCTCCAGCGACTTGAAGTGTCTTCTGCACATTGTCTATTCCTCTGATCCATACAGAAGGGCAGGTATTACAACAGCTCTGTAGACCATGAGCTTGGTTTGAGAGCCTGGTCTTCGAACACACTTTTCCTCAGGCAGCCAAAGGCGGCACTGGAGGCGATGTTGAATCTCCGCATCAATGTCTGCCTTTGTTGACGAGGCTCCCGAGGTATGGGAAATGGTCCATTTTTTTTTTAGAGGGCCATGCCATGAATCTTGATGACGGTGGCAGTGCTGTGCAGCGAGGACAGGCTGGTGGAGGACCTTTTGCAGATGTGAAGCGTAAGGCCCATGCTTTCATATGTCTCGGTGAATACATCGACTATAATCCAGGAGTTCAGCCTCAGAATGTGTGCAGACGGAGGCATCGTCCGCGCACTACAGTTCAACAACCGAGGTTTGGGTGACCTTGGATCTGGCCTGGAAGCGGCGTAGGTTAAGCAGCTTCCTTCTGGTTCTGTAGTTTAGTTCCACTCCAGTGGGGAGCTTGTCGACAGTGAGGTGGAGCATGGCAGTGAGGAAGATTGAGAAGAGGGTTGGAGCGATGACGCAGCCCTGTTTGATCCCGGTCCGCACGTGAAATGGGTCTGTAATGAATCCGCTGGTAAGAATCACGGCCTGCGTGTTGTCGTGGAGCAGGAGAAGGATGTTGACAAACTTTCGGGGGCATCCAAAACAGAGGAGGACGCTCCATAAACCATTATGGTCGACCGTGTCAAAGGCCTTTGTGAGATCGAACAGCCGAGACATCGAAAGTGAATACTCAGCCAGGCTCCCTGCAGCTGGTTGCTGACCATTGATACCTGCGGGGAGAATGTGGATGCTGAGTGAGAACATGACTCAGCTATGAAGTTCCCATTGAATGAATACAACTTAAAGTGATAGCGTACATTTAATGCATGAAGATTAATCCCAATGGATAAAGTGGTGAAAATGTACCAGGCAGGAAAAGCCACCTTCCAGAGAGCAAGGGAAAGGGAGAAAACTGGAGCGGGAAACAGCTAAAAAGAATATGCAGAGTAAATTTGTTTCTTAATTGTGATTTTAAATTTCAACTCTAAACTATTGCTTTTCTTTAAGCTTGGGGAAAGTAATAGCTGTTATTTGCAGCTTGTACAATATACTTGACCTTTATGGAATTGCTGACATTTTGAATTATGCTTCAGCAGTTATGGGCAATGAATTACGGAAGAACCTGTGAATGGGCAGCATTAATGTCAGGAACATGTTTTAGATTTGTTTTTAAATTCTGTATCTCTTACTCAAACTGCTCTTTTCTTAGTATTTTTATTTGTTAAAATTAAATTTGACTTTTTAAAAACCTGGTGAGCTTGTTTTCTTCCGAGTAGTGGTTGGAGTTCAGGAGAACTGGTGATCTGTCGTGATGGTGACTGATGAGATAGTTACAACTGTAACAGGTACAGACCAGGTTGGTGTGATCGCTGATGTCAGCCAGGCCAGCAGCAGGGGTGCAACAATTGTCCACATGTCACTTCTGTTCGTTGATGGGTGGCTCATGCTGGAACTTGCTTGTGTGAACATGATTAGGACAGGTTCAGACTGTCTTGCCCCACATCAGTCGCACAAAAAGCATACCCACTTGCTAAGAGCTAAATATTGGAGGGCAGCGGGTGCCCATGGAACCATGCTCCATTGTGAGTCCAGACTTTCAGAAGAGGACAAGGGAACATTGAAGGCCGGGGGTGGGGGCGAGGTGGGGCGGTGGGGATGTTCCAATAATGTGCGTTTGCAATAAACCAATTAATGACTGTTGAGAGAAATGAGTGCTAGTTTTAGTGGAGTAATGAAATAGCTCAAGGAAAATATTAGGTGGCACAAGCAAAAGATTGAAGGGAATGCAGAAGATTAGACAGCACTGTTCTCTTCATGTGTTTCTCCTACTTTTGTTCACAGTTGTTTGGCGGCAATAATTTTCCTCCCTGTGCAGTCTTTGTGCTGTTTAAAATAGTCACTGTGTACCAATATTTTTGTCTGACGTTTGCAAAGCTTACCTTTTTTATTGATTTATCAATAACTTGAGTTTCCTGAACTAGTGCTGTAGTTTCTGATTTTTTTTCTTCTAATTTTGCTCCCAAAAGAATTTCAAACCTCTGTTCCTTTGTCTTGGTTCTTGGCCCAGCTTTAATGTGTGAAAGGTACTTGGTATTTTCAGCTCTTCTGTCCTTATCCAGAGATTTTAATGCCCGAATGCTCTTGATCCACAGTTTAGGGCAAATGTGATTAATATTCAAGAATCAAGTGAATATTTTGAGTGTCCGGTATTTGCCTCTTTGTACATCTATCTGTCAGGCGTTTAAACTCATTTTTCATGAAGCCCTGCAAGTAATCGATATGCAATGCGAAAATTGATTGCGAGCATCTTTTGCTGTGGGTGGTGATGGAGGCAAATGCGAGAGAACCCGATGTTCCAGAAAGCTGCTGCCGCTGAAACACCTGTGCATATATTATTAGAATGCTCTCTTAGTTTCTTGTTATGTCTTGGGATGAAATGAAAAAAAATGAAATTAAATGTTAGAAATCATCTGTTACTGGCCTTGATGTATTTTGTCTTATTTTTGTAACGTTATTGTCTCTTTTTTTGACGGCAATATCAGCATTTTTAAATATTCGCGATATCACCGTAATGGTTTTTTTGATGGAACACTGTAATTTTGAAGTGTTATGATGCAGCGATTATTTCAACTCTGTAGAATAACACTATCCCTCGTCCAGACATGTAGTTTCCTTCATTGAATTAAAAAGCTTTGTTGCAGGATCCTCGACCTATTTTCTCTGAACTGAATCCGCAGTAATCATGATGCTTTATGTTGATGCAAGAAAAATTGGGAGATTGTCATGGGTTTATGCAACTCCTTGCTGTGCTGTGCATGGATATATCATAAAATTGTGACATGCATAATTAAGCTGCACAATGCCATCATTTATTTTGCTGAACCATATTTAACCAGAATATTTTGTTATAACCAAAGCACGTGTTAAAGTTTTCTTTGAAGCTGGATGATCTTTTGAGATTCCTCCATAGCAGCATGGGCCTGCCCACCGAGTTCACTGACAAATGTATCATTTGTATGGTTTATGAAAATGATGTCGGTTCTGATCATCTGTCGTACAGGAGTAATGATTGATGGTCTGTTGTGTGAGCAGCATAAAAGCGATTGGTTTTGAATTAAACTCAGCAAACATTCCATTTGAATATCACCAAAACGTGACTGAATTTCAGTTTGTGATCTTGACTGGTAGAATTGTTTTTATTTTAAATGAGTGCTATGGATTCCATTTTTTTGAAAAAAATGTCGAATCAAGGATCAGAGTATTGTATGCATAGCGGAAGAGAATATGATTTTTCAGGGTCGTTGGTCCACACGATTCATGACTTTTAGTGGCCATGACCTCAGACACTGGACCAGATATAATCCCTGCTTCCCATTACCTGTCAATGTTCTACAAAAGGTGACTTGAATAACAGTTAATATTGGTCATAGTTTGGTGATGCTTAGTTAGTCACTTACATAATATAAAAGTGATCTTTTTATTCCACCTAAAGTTGTGTTCGTATATTTCTGTCTCTGTTTCTCTCTCCATCTCACGGTCCCATGATCGGAGAGTTTAATTTTTTATTTGTTTGCCTAGTTTTTTTCACCACCGTTCATTTTAAGTTATCTATTCTGATTTTCAACATTATGTTTATTTGAAATCTCTGTGAAATGTGAGCATTTTTGCAGTACAGGTGCAGCGTCGAAAATCCGTACTCCGGACTGATTGGTGGCAGGGTCGTCCGGAATTTGTAAAATGTTCTCGAATCCGGACCCGTCGACCTCTGGACCTCTCCCCACTCGCTGCCGCTGCCCGTATCTCGGGGCCTCCTCGCCTGCCCGAACAGCTCCTCAGCGAAAGGGTCCACCCAAGTACTTCCTTGGTGGCTGAGCCCGCCCGAGCACCTCCTTGGTGGCTGGGCCTGCCCGAGCACTTCCTCAGCGGTGGGGCCCCACCCAAACAGCTCCTTGGCAACGGGGCCCGCCTCAACACCACCTCGGTGGCGGGTCCGTGCCCGACAACCTCATTGGGGCCGGCGGCCCAAACAGCTTCTTCGCGGGGACTACCCCCACCCCCCATTTCTGCCATTCCGAAATCCGGAAATACCCAAACCTGGGCTCGGCATTTTCCGGATTCGTGACGTCAAAGATGATCGAAAGTTCGGAATCTGGATCTGCCTCAGTCCCAAGGGTTCCGGATTCTCGACGCTGCACCTGTATATGTATTTGCATTTGTGGTTACTGTATTGAAATAAGTGTTGGAAAGCCGTGCATTGCATTACAGGAGTTAGTCATCGAAGCAGAGACCATGACACCTTTTTTCAGAATGGGTTAGAGCAAGAAAAATTATTTGCATTTATATTGGGCTTTTCCATGGGAATACGTCCCAAGGCGCTTCAGAGCATAATCGGACAAAAATTGCACTGAGCCAAAACAGGAGATGTTAAGAGGGGTGACAAAAAGCTTAATTAAAGCCATAAGTTTTCACGGTGTGTCGAGGGAGATGGAGAGGTTTGAGGAAGGGAATTCCAGATCTGCAGCCCAAGCTAGCTGAAGGCACGGCTGCCAATGGTGGGTCAAATGGATTGGGGGAGGCGTAGAAGACTAAAGTTGAAGCAACTCAAAGTTACTGGAGGATTGTGGGGCTGGAGGAAGTTTGAGATAGGGAGAGACGAGGCCATGGCATGGTTTGAACACGAGGATGAGAGTTTTAAATTTGAAGCATTGATGGACCGGGAACCAATATCAGCCAAGTTGCTCAGGGGTGATGGTTAAGCAGGACTTTGTGCGAATTAGAATACAGGAAGCAGAGTGTTGAATGAGCTCGAGTTTATGGCGTGTGAAGGATGGCTAGATATATGGTTGAAAGAAAGGGACATGGGAACAGAACAGGCTTATGGAATTATAATGACTACTGGTGTTGGAGGATAAACAGACTGGTTATTCTGAACGGCCTTTCTACAAAATGTAATCTCCATTTAATTGATTCCAGGACACCATTAGAGTTAGGAACTGAAGAGAAGTTCAGTTGGGAAAGTGAGGGGATCATTTCAGTAATAAAAACCGAAGAGATGGCTTCAGAGCCTAAAACAGTGGGGGACGCTAGTTGGGAGAGCCCAAAGTTACCAGGTAATTGCAGGAAAAAGAGCAGGCAGTAAGTGGCGAGAAGGGCCAAAGAAATGAAAGCAATTATTGTAGCTGACTGGGAGAGGGAGAGCAAACTGAATACAGCACCACTTTTTAAAAAAAAAATCAAACTACAGGTTGTACCACTCCAGTCCGGGACTCTTTGGTCTGGCAACATACCTGGTCCAGCATCATTCCCGGTGGGGAGTTGCTACTCTCGCTGTGTCCTGGGGTTGGCTGCCCCTCTTCTCCCCACTGCCTCCGGTGTTCTCTCCTTGCTCAGGTTGGCATGGAGAGGGAGCGAGGAGCGTGGCAGCTGACTGAGGTGATGAAGCTGTGCCTGAGAAATGCTGCGCAGTCGGCTTCTACGCAGCGCATGCGCACAACGCGGCCGGGTCGTTGTCAGCAGCGTTATTAGTCGTGCCCGCTAAGTCTCGGGTACTGCTGACAACAATAAGGTCGGCGTGACCCCCCGTGGTCTGGAAAATTCTCTGGTCCGACACCGGGCAGGTCCCAAGGGTGCTGGACTGGAGAGGGACAACTGTATTAACCAGGTTTTTTATTTAAAAAATCATGAGCAATTTTCATCTGGGGTCCGTCTGATGGGCAGGTGGCAAAACTCAGCACCCAAACTTTTTCATCTGCCTTTCCCAAGCCATTATCTGGTGGGATTTCCTGTCTCTTTGAGCTCTGAGTGTCTTGCAGTCCTCCTGATCTGTATCACACTCATGCTACCTCTCCAGAATACAGGGAGCAGGTGCCGACCAGCGTTCCAATTATTATCGGACTGCTGAAGTTCTGTTCAAAAATGGTATATATGCTGGTGAGCTTCTGTAGTAACATCAATGCTTGGGGTGGTGATGGACGCTATTAACTTGAACATCTGCCTTGATTGTTTGTGTAGTGTGATTTTTGACAGTTATAAAAAGGTTAGGATACATTTATCATATTTGGCATCATTGCACTTTTGAACGAAAAAATTCTTTGTCCCCTGTCCCTGTGCAGGCTACCCCATTGGAGCTCCCTGCTCACGCCATTTCTCTGCACTTTGCCCTTACCTTTTTGATTTGTGTTCATCATCAAAGGCAGTCCCTCGTAGCCGAGGATGACTTGCTTCCACTCTAAAATTGAGTTCTCTGGTTGCTAAAGAATCTAATGCGGGAGCCACAGTCTCCGTCACAGGTGGTTGAAGGAAAAGGGGATGAGGAGCCTGGGTTGACGCACGCTCCCTCCACTGTCTGCGCTTAGTTTCTGCTTGCTCTCGGCGATGAGACTCGAGGTGCTCAGTGCCCTCTTGGATGCTTTTCCTCCACTTTGGGCGGTCCTGGGCCAGGGATTTCCAGGTGCTGGTGGGGATGTTACACTTCATCAAGGAGGCTTTGAGGGTGTCCTTGAAGCGTTTCCTCTGCCCACCTGGGGCTCGCTTGCCATGAAGAAGCTCCAAGTAGAGCTCTTGCTTTGGGAATCTCGTGTTGGGCATACAGACGATATGGCTCGCCCAACGGAGCTGATCGAGCGTGGTCAGTGCTTCGATGCTGGGGATGTTGGCCTGAGCAAGAACACTGAAGGTGCATCTGTCCTCCCAATGGATTTGCAGGATCTTGCTGAGGCAGTGCTGGTGGTACTTCTCTCGCATTTTGAGATGTCTGCTGTATATAGTCCATGTCTCTGAGCCATATAGGGGTGGACCATAAGCTTGGTGCCAGATTTGAGGTCCTGGTCTTCAAACACTCTCTTCCTCAGGCAGCCAAAGGCTGCGCTGGCACAATGGAGACAGTGTTTGACCTTGTCATCGATGTCTGCTCTTGTTGACAGTTGGCTCCCGAGGTATGGGAAATGGTCCACGTTGTCCAATGCCGTCCATTTTGATGACCGTGGGCCAGTGCTGTGTGGCAGGGTTAGTTTGGTGGAGGACCTTTGACTTATGGATGTTTCGTGTAAGGCCCATCGTTTTGTATGCCTTGGTGAAGGTGTTGACGATGGCTTGGAGTTTGGCCTCTGAATGTGCATAGACGCAAGCGTCGTCCACGTACTGTAGTTCGATGACAGAGGATGGGACAACCTTGGATCAAGCTGGAGGCTGCGATGGTTGTACAGATGCCCATTCGTTCTATAATTGAGTTCCATTTTAGCGGGGAGCTTGCTCAGGGCAAGATGAAGCATTGTAGCAAGGAAGATTGAGAAGAGCGTTGGTGTGATGATGCAGCCTTACTTGACCCCGGTACAGACGTGGATTGGGTATGTGGTGGATCCGTTGGTGAGGATCACGGCTTGCATGTCATCGTGAAGCAGGCAGAGTATAATGACAAACTTTTGGGGGCAGCCAAAACGGAGGAGGACACTCCATAATCCCTCTCAGTTGACAGTGTCAAAGGCTTTTGTGCGGTCAAAGGCGGCCATGAACAAGGGTTGGTGCTGTTCCCTGCATTTCTCTTGTATTTGCTGCGCGGTGAAGATCATATCCGTTGTGCCCCATAGTGGCCGGAATCCGCATTGCAAATGTGGGAGGAGCTCTTCAGCCGCAGGGACAAGACGATTGAGGAGGATTCTTGCGATTACTTTCCCTGTTAACTTTTTGATTTGTGTTCAGCAATGCATGTGATTGTTAGAATTCTTTTTTCGTGTTGAGACTAAGTTTTTATCAACTTTTATATATAAAGCTTAATTGTTTCTTGGTGTAAAATTTCTGAAGTAAAAATAATATAACATTTACTGACAGGCAAGAACAGCAGATGTACTTTCAAGCTCAGTTTGATTTATAACTGTTTTAAACACTAGCATGGCGCAGTCTCAAAATGTCGTTAGTTACGACAACAGTAGTGAAAAATGTCAGCCTTCCATTTTATGGATCTGCAAAAATGTCGTGATGAATAACTGATGAAAGCAGATCGGTATCTCTGAACGACTCTTGCTGACGTATACACTTTTTTTTCTCTAGCCATCAATCTCTACCTCAGGTTTTTCTGCTCTATGACACATGGTAAACGTTTCTTGCACGAAATGACATGATATTGGTGTCTGATTACTGGGAGAAGTGAATAAATTCAAGAGATCGGCTTGCTGAAGTTGGTCAGGACCCACTTGGTGTACTGCGAGAAACATTTGAGCTCGAAGAATCACAAGGCTGATCCCAACAACAACTTGCATTTTGTAGCACTTTGGCCTCAAGTTTCGGCCTGAGTTGCAACTAGTTTAGGATGGAGCATCTTAGAAATTACAATTCTCGGCATTTAGTTTGCTCCAGTTCTCGTCAGATAGAATAGTTCCATTTTAGAACAAATATTTTTTTCAAAAGGGGGCGTGTCCAGCCTCTTGGGTCTGTTTTGCAAGTTTAGGCAGCAAAAACTTACTCCAAAACTAACTGAGAATGGAGTAAGTGTAGATTTTTGTATGCTCAGAAAAACCTTGCCGACACTTAGAAATGAGGCATAGGGAACAAGAGATGGGAGGTGTTGGGGAGGGAAGTTTACAAACATGAAACACGTCACTTTTACAAATAAAGAGCCATCAATAATAAATGATAAATAAATCAACCAATAAATCAATGAAAAAAAAAAAAATTAAAAATCAATAAATAAAGAATTAAGTTTCTACTTACCAACTGCAGCACCGGGAGCCCTCAAACAGCGTGCTGGGATGGACCCCCCACCCCAGTGTCTCTGTCTGTCAGTGTCTCTGTGTTTCTGACAGCGAGGGAGGGGGTGGGGGGGGGAAAAAGAGCGGACCTAAACACGGCGGGGGGTGGTGGGGGGAAGCAGACCTGAACGGGGGGGATCTTCACCGCCCCAGTAAGCCCATTCGGCCAGGACATGGGGAGGTGTGCTTCGGGCCCCTCCCACGCAGCCTCAGCGGCCTGGAGCGACTGCACATGCGTACACACTCTAGCGCGCATGTGCAGAGGTCCCGGCACTGTTTTCAATGCCGGGACCTGGCTCAGCCCCCCACAGCTTGTGCTGCACTGCGCCGAGGGCCTGCAACATTCCAGCTACGGGGAGAATACCGAGGTAAGTTTTCGGCGCGGTTTTTGTTCTTAAAAAGTCGGCGCAGCTCAGAGTTGTGCCGTTCTTAGCGTGGGCCCTATAAATGTAGTAAAACGTCCCAAGGCACTTCACAGGAGCGTTATCCAGCAAATTGTGACACCAAGCTGCATAGAGATATTGGGACTGGTGACCAAAAGTTAGGTCAAAGAGAGAGGTCTTAAGGAACGTTATAAAGGAGGAGAGCGTGTCACCCCAGTGTCAGATGATAATTCTGAGGAAATATTTTTTTAATTCATAGTCTTCAGCCTTAAAAAGAGGCAAATATGAGAGAACCTTATAGATGTATGTAAGTACTAAGTAGAATAGAAACTATTAATCCGGAGTGGCAGGATAGGTAGCTACACTGGAAATTTTTTTAAAAGCTGCATCGACTTAAATACCAGATTTTATGGGCATATGTTATAATAGCAGTGTCACACACAAGACCACGAAGATGTGGAAATGGCCAGCCCCTCCAACTCTGACCTCATCTAGATCCTGTTTCTTGATGCTATTTAGCATCCTTTCCCTCCTCTATTCCCTGTTGAGTCAGAAACCTAATATTTAGTTGAAGATGAATACTTCAATTACATTTTCTAAAATTGAAGCTATTTGCTAAATCAGGCTTCTGGCTTTGTCCATTTGCCATGTCCTCTGGTTCCATCCTGAACAAAATAGCTTGCTTCGGCAACCTTGTCAACAAAGGTTAAAAACTTGGAATGTCTCCCCTCAGCCCTTTTTAAAAAAAACCCATAGAATAGTACAGCACGGAAGCAGGCCATTCGACCATCTTGGTAGGATCTTTCGAAGAGCAATCCAGTCAGGACCACTCTCCTGCTCGTTCCCCACATCCCTGCAAATTTTCCTCCTTCAAGTATTCAATTCATTTTCCCAGTGAGAATTGATTTAGCGTCTTTCAACTCGTTTTTGCTTCTTTTGAAAAGATTGCGTGATGGATGTGTTTATGATGCACGAGGATCGAGTCGGATAGCTGGATTAGGTGATTTCATGTCCTTTTTTTGTATATATTACAAGATGCAAAATTTTTACTGCCCTTCTGTGAATTCTTTGCTATCTCTATATCTTTCCAAAGCTAAGTGCATCTTTCCACAATTAGGTGCATTATTTCACTATGTGTTCTGACCTAAGGTTATCGACCTGAAACGTTAACTTCGTTTCTATCTCCACAGATGCTGCCTGATCTGAGTATTTCCAGTATTTTCTGTTATTGCATTATTCTCCATGTAGTCATGCTACTTTTTATTCTTAAAACCATCATAGGCTTATGTCATGAGGTAGGCACACCAATCCTTTCTAGTTGCTTTGGGCCCAAATTTCCTCAGGAGTTGCTCCTTTTTGTTTTGGAGCAACTTGATTTTTCTGGACTATTTTTAGTTGCAATTCTGGCCATTTAATTTGCGTCTGCAAATTAGTTAGTTGGGTTTTGTTTTTTAGTTGAGTTTTTTTTCAAAAGGAGGCGTTCCCAGCCACTTACCCCTGTTTTAGGTATTTGGCCAGCAAATAGTTGCTCCAAACTAACTTAGGCCAGCGTATGTTGCCACTTCTGCCCGCACAGAAAAACCTTACTGAGAGTTAAGGAATCGGTGCAAGGAACTACATTTAAAGCACCACCAAGCACCAAACAAAGCACAAAAAGTAATAAGCATTCAGTGAAAAATAAAGAACTGAAGTAAATCCTATCTTCAACTCAGCTCGACAGCGGCTGGCCGTGCGCGAGTCCCTTCGGCCTGGGATAGGGGAGGGAGAACGTGGCTGCTGCCCCACTGACTTTCAGCCTGGGAATTTTTTATCTTTTAGACCATTTTTCGGGTTTTTGGTCGGGCTTTAAAAACAGCAGCCTGAAACCTGGCAGAGGCATGGGGCTTCGGCTCCCTCGCAGACAACTCCATTTCGCCCTGAAAGGAGTTCGGAGATCGGTTAATAAGCTCAAGTTCAGCCCTGGAGTCGTAGGTCGTAGGCAGAAAGGTATTTTGTCGGCGCCGGCCAGCATCTCCAGCACAACGACAGGCACACCGCTGTCCTGAAGACCAACTCAGGCAGGCGAGTACAGGCGGACGGACAGCGGGGGAAGGTGCACGAGTGCGCTGGAGCCCGGGCTCGGCTCTCACCGTTCTAGAGTTCCGATTCACAGAGAGAGAGCGAGCGAGTGCCTGAGGGACAGGCAACATCGGAGAGAGAGAGAGAGAGAGATCGAAAGATCGAAAGGCCAGAAGCAGTGGCTGGGCAGCGTGGAGTGCCGGAGGACAAAAGCAGGCAGCAGAGACGGTGGCAAGACGTACGAGGACTGACCTGGGTGCACGCTCAGCGGTCGGCAAGTGTGCTAGAGCCAGGCGGGCCACGTTTGGAAGGACACAGAGGTCCAGCGCAACACACGGCACCGCAGAGACTCTTGGGCAAACCGCCACCCAACCAAACGAACGCAAAGCCAGCCCAGCATGGCAAGCGATGTCGCTACATGACAAGCTTATCCTTGGTCCAAACCACTAGACGACAGCCAAAGACAACCACCCTCTTCCCCCTCTCTCTTGCCCCAATCAAAACTCAGTCGCACCAACCTGTTTCTTGCAGCCCTCAGTGGCCAGCCTGTACGGCAGGCCATTCGGCCTGGATGGGGGAGGGACGCATTGTGCAGGCATCATCATCACAATCCTGGGAAGAAGCGACTGCATGCGTGACCGCACTACTGCGCATGCGTGCAGCTGCTGGCATTGTTTTTGGCGCAGGGCTGTAGCTCCGCCCTGCACTCCACGAGGAGCGCCGGGACACACAGCAGAGCGGCCAGAATCGTGAGGAAGTTTTCCTGCGCCGTTTCCAGTGCACAAAGTCGGTGCATCTCGCGAGAGTGCGGCGAAAAAAGGGGTTGTGGAAATTTGGGCCCATGGTCTTTATTGCCATCCACTGTGCTGACACTATTGCAAATGCTCCCATGGGCAGCGTGGTGGCATGCCACCCCAGGGAGCAGCGCGAGCCGGTGCAGGAGAGCGACAACAGTGAAGAGGACGACTGGAATGGACGTCAGCATAATACAGGTCGCGGATTTGAACGCGGGCAACTACAGCTCGAGCGGCGAGGTCGGGGTGCAGGAGAGGCGTGAGTTTGCGGCCGAGGAGAGGGGAGGGCCCGGGGCAGCACGGGCCAGCCCACACTACGATATGTGTGTGCACTCGGTCCGTGCAGCAGAGCTGGTCTCCAGTCAGCTTGGTTAACCCTTGCCACTGGACCAAGACTTAGCTCTGTCAAGCCCTTGTAAAAAAAATCCACACACACACATCTTCTGCCCTTCAACATGTAGTTCGGGACCTGAAATATCAGGTCCCTCATTGCAACATCTGTGAACTCATCCCTTTTTGGTGTGGAAGCAAGTCATCCTCGACACGAGATGCCGCCTAAGAAGCCGATGACGACGACGATTACATTGTTCTTGTACATCAAGGGCTGGATTTTCGGCTTTCGGTGAAAACGGTAGCGATATGTGAAAATTAACATTTGCTTTGTGCTGCTATTTTTAGGCCGAACTTTCGGTCTTCGGTCTGCGCCGGGGCTCATCAATAAAGGAGGTGTAGCACGATTATTCGCGGCGCAAAATGCGAGTTTCGGCAACTTTAGCCTGTGGTCAGTAGCGCTGCGATAGAGACCTTGGAAGGGGGGAAAAAATTGCAAAAATCATTCACAAAACCCTTAGCAAATCGCTGAAAAAGAATGAAAAAATAAAAACTTTAAATTGCCTTTTTTGGAGGTTTTCATATTTACCACTGCTAGCAGGGCTGTCCCGACAGGTTTGACCCGTCGGTATTCTGGGCGCGGTGTATGGGTTGGGAGAGTGACGAAAGCAACGACAGTACCGCAATCCGCGTCGCTGCAAGTCGGCGCACCTCTCCCTGGCGGGACTTGAAAGCGCCGCCGCAAACAGGTACCCGAGGATCCCGCCCGGGCTTTGCGACCGGGTTTTCGCCGTGGAGGGTCAAATCACGGCGAAAACCCGGTCGCAAACCTGCCGAAAATCCGGCCCCAAACAAGTTGAGGAATTAAATCTCATCTTGGTTATGCACTCCATCATAATCGTGGAACAATTGGTCATTTCCAATGATAGCAGAAAACTAGACTCGGCATTAACTGGTACAATTAAATGTGAGCATGTCCTTGACCAGTGCTTCCATTTGTGAAAGTATCGCAGCTGATGGGAAAGCAGCACAGGGAATTAATTGTAAGGCAAAATAACTGTGTTCAACTAAGATGTTCTATATCCACAGATGAATCTTCAGGAGAAAATAACTCGCATCCTTTATTTTAATACATTACTTTGTGACTTTATTTTCACATGGCTCAGAAAAATGTATATCCATCAATCCAACTGAGAATTCTCATGCATATTTCCAAATTGGCACAGATTTTTGAGCTGTCATCTTACAGACTGACGAGGTATTTATTTTTTTCACAGAGCCTCTCCTCCCTTCCTGTAAAGTGTCTTTGAAGTCAGGATTTTTTTGATTGAAAAAAAAGACAATTAAAGGCAGAAAGGTGGCCTGTGGAGAGTGGGGGAGAGTTTTCCACTTGGGGACTTCCAGCTCAGGGAAATGGAGAATCAGGCTCTTCATTCACTGCCCCAACCATGTTCTTTAAACAGCACACCTTTTTGTATCAGTACGGTAGCTCCTATTGATCTTGCAAGCCATTCTTGTGTCTTTCCTGCACGATGCTGCTGATTGAATAGCAATTACTGCAGAATTTTCAACTGTTTTATCTTAATGGTGTTGGTGTCCACAAGAAATTGGATTGAACCTCAAGCTCATTTCACCTTGAGCCCTTGCATCCATCTAGAGAGTAGGCTTTCATCCCATCAGTCTGGGTGGGTTTGAACTCAGGCCCTGGAGTCTAAAGGACATTGTTGAAACCCACAATCCTGTGCTGTTCTGTCCTTATTTCCCATGTGACATCCTATCTTAGTTTTGCACAAAAGGTTCCTTAGCAGACAAGGGCACAGTAAATATGGAGTGCTACGGGCTCCGTTAGAAGGATTTACGAACAGTACTGTGTAACTTGTGCAACGGTCCCGTGTATAGGAAAGCTTTTCCTATGAGATTTAGACGGTGTGTTTTTTCTAAGTTGATATTATTGCTGCACAACATTATGTATATAATAGGATTGCATGGCACAAATTGGAGTATTTATGGAGAAAGAATAACAGTGCAACTGCTATTAGCATATTTTAGCTCTCAAATTTGAATAACCCAAATAGATTGTTCCATGGGGAGAGATAAAGTATGCAGTAAGCCTCTAGTTTATCTATGGTAATATGAGTCGTCTTGATTGTATCTTTAGTCCCATATTTTATAACCATGGTTACTTATTTGTACTTTAGATATTTTTTCTTTGCCTTAATTAACTTTTAAGTCCACATTTGCACTGACTATTCAAAGGAAGAGGTAGATTATTTTTATTCACCGAAGTAAGGAATTTTTTTTTTCAATAAAGAACGAGGTAAATGCGGAAGTTGGAAGTACATACTGTCAACAAAATTCCAACACCAGTCAGTATGCGTATGTTTGAACCATTGAAGAAAAATGTTACTTTGCAGT
Source organism: Pristiophorus japonicus (assembly GCF_044704955.1). Taxonomy (NCBI): domain Eukaryota; kingdom Metazoa; phylum Chordata; class Chondrichthyes; family Pristiophoridae; genus Pristiophorus; species Pristiophorus japonicus. The sequence continues at coordinate 18,685,354 of NC_091989.1, read as the reverse complement.
TTCATTGCAGAGTATAAGATAAAAAAGGCCATTGGAATACATCTGGCCTGTATCACGTAATCATGATTTTGTAGAATTCCTGTAATCCTGTCCACATTAATTCACTTAAACATTCATTTAAACTTGTTATCCAAATAATAAAAAGCTTATAAGCGCAGTGTGACGCATAATGACTAGTTTCCTAATCCTAATCAAGAACCAAGAGGATTACAGAGAAACATAGAAAAATAGGTGCAGAAGTAGGCCATTCAGCCCTTCGAGCCTGCACCGCCATTCAATAAGATCATGGCTGATCATTCCTTCAGTACCCATTTCCTGCTTTCTCTCCACACCCCTTGATCCCCTTAACCATAAGAGCCATATCTAACTCCCTCTTGAATATAACCAGTGAACTGGCATCAACAACTCTCTGCGGCAGGGAATTCCACAGGTTAACAACTCTCTGACTGAAGAAGTTTCTCCTCATCTCAGTCCTAAATGGTCTACCCTTTATCCTAAGACTAAGAATATGTATTAGAATCAATTCATAGCAAAGCCATTCTCTCAGACAGATGTACTCTTTATTTTTCCCCCCTGCTGTGTGTGAATTTCTTATTATTCTGCCTTTTTTTAAATTCTGGTTCTGTTGTCCTCCATCTCTTCACAATGGAATCAGCTCGCCAACACAGACATATGTAAATTGTTGCCGCTATTTTGACATTCCTATGATTACTCCTGCTGCCTCCACGATTACAGTATTTTACATAGAATTGTTACTTGGACTGTGCCAAAATCAGTGGTTTCATTGCTGACACAGAAGTCGACTAGCTGATCCTTTACATAGCAGACACCATAATCGTCATCTTTTCACAGCACTCCTTTGATTACAACCCTCCTGCCCTCATTGAAGACAGCTGTAAAAAGCTTGAAAATGCCTACTGTACTATGTATTCTGTTTGCTTCATTCCTCTTGGTGGAGAAATATTTCATGAGTCACTTACGGGCTCCTTCTCATTTTTTTTAAGTGTTCTGATAGTCACATATCCCTGATTGATCTGCGCTTGGTATGTTGTGATATTGAGTCATTCCGTGCGATGATGTACTATGCATGATGTTCATTCTAGCGTTTTAATTTATAGTGTTAGTTTTTTGTTCTTTTTCATTCACCGCCCCCCCACAAATAATCAATGCACGACAACACATCAGTTAAGTCTTCTCCTACTCCTGCACTCTGCTGGAGCCAAATAACTTCTCCGACACCCAGAGAACAGCCACAAGCACTTTGCAGGTGGTATGTACGAAATCCAGAACAGCCTCACTCCCAAGGTTTCCTCGGATATTTCCGGATTTCGGAATGTCTTTCTGATGTACTGAATCTGGAAACACCCGGGCCGAGGTAAGGGGTGTGGGAGGAGTTGGGCGGCTGAGGTCAAAGGGCGGGGTCGAGCGGTCAGAATTCAGGCCACCGAGGCTGGGGGCCGAGGCCTGTGGAGGTCGGGTGGCCGAGGCGGGGGAATCGTGCAGCCAGAGGTCAGGCGCGGGGGAGTCTGGCGGCGGGTTTGGATTTCACAACATTTCTGGTTTCCGGCCACTATTGGGCCCGGTATGCGGATTCCGAAACATTCCGAATTTCAGAACTCCGGATTTCGGAAGCTCAAGCTGTAATACATAAAGGAGAAGATCCCACCTCACACTTAACATATATCCCTCCATAATACTGATTATAAAATATTGACCTTACTGCCGGCCTCCAGAATATATGCACTTGTTCCTGTGTTAGTCTCTGTGTACCCAAGAGGAATAATAGCGTCAACATGACCAGGTTGAGTGGAAATGTCTCAATGCAACATTTGCCAAAATGACTCGTGATTTTGATCTGGTCCATATATTCCCTCTACCTCCCGACCTCCACAGGCCTGTCAGCCTAACCTCAGTGGTGGGAAAATTATTGGGAAAACTCGTGAAGGACAGGATAAATCTACATTTAGAAAGGCGAGGATTAATCGGGGACAGTCAGCACGGATTTGTTAAGAGAAGATCGTGTTTGACTCAACTCATTGAATTTTTTGAGGAGGTTACCAGGAGGGTCGATGAGAGTAGTGTGTATGATGTAGTGTGAAGGGACTTTCGCAAAGTCCCACATGACACACTGGTCATGAAGCTAAAAGCACATGGGATCCAGGGCAAAGTGGCAAGTTGGATGCAAAATTTGCCTAGAGGTTGGAAGCAAAGGGTACAGGTATTTTTGTGATTGGAAGGATGTTTCCAGTGGGGTTTCGCAGGGCTCAGTACTGGGTCCCTTGCTTTTTGTGGTATACATTAATGATCTAGATGTCAATATAGGAGTATGATTAAGAAGTTTGCAGATGACGCTAAAATTGGCTGTGGTTGATAATGAAGAGGAAAGTCATGGACTGCAGGAGGATATCAATCTACTGGTTGGGTTGGCAAAACAGTGGCAAATGGAATTTAATTTGGAGAAGTGTGAGGTAATATACTTAGGGAGGGCTAATAAGGAAAGGGTACACATTAAAAGGTAGGCCACTTAGAAGTGCAGATGAACAAAGGGACTTTGGAGTGCTTGTCCACAGATCCCTGAAAGTAGCAGACGAGGTGGATAAGGTGGTTTAGAAGGCATACGGAATGCTTGACTTTATTGGCCGAGGCATAGAGTACTGGAGTAGGGACGTTATGCTTAAATTGTATAATGCACTGGTTAGGCCACAGCTGGAATACCGCGTGCAGTTCTGGTCACCGTATTCTAGGAAGGACGTGATTGCACTGGAGAGGGTGCAGAGGAGATTTACGAGGATGCTGCCTGGAATGGAGAATCTTAGCAATGAGGACAGATTGGATAGGCTGGTTTTGTTTTCCTTGGAACAGTGGAGGCTGAGAAGAAACCTAATTCGGGTGTATAATTTTGTGGGACCTGAACATAGTGGATAGCAAGGGCCTATTTCCCTTGGTGGAAGGGTGAATTACAAGGGGGCATAGGTTTAAGGTGGTTGGTGGACGGTTTAGAGGGGAGGCTTCTTCATGCAGAGGGTTGTGGGGATCTTGAACTCACTGCCTGGAAAGGTGGCAGAGGCAGAAACCCTCACCACATTTAAAAGGTGCTTGGATGGACACTTGAGGTGCCGTAACCTGCAGGGTTATGGACCTCGAGCTGGGAAGTGGGATAAGACTGGATGACCTCTTGTTGGTTGGCGCAGATACGATGGAAAGTACTTCAGGAAATCTAATACAGCCAGAGTGGTATTCTGGACTAATTTTGATCGCCTGGATGGGTCGGCGAGGAACTTTCCCAGATTTTTTTCCCCAATTAGCCTGCGTTTTTATCTTTTGCCTATCCCAGGAGATTGTATGGTTCCGGGTGTGGTGTAAAATGTTGCAATACATGGAGTATCGCAGTTGTGGGGGGCAGTCTGGTTGGGCCGGATACTCTTTTCCTGTCTGCCATTGTTGATAAGTTTATATGTAACCTTCAGAACTGCTTACCGAGAGCTGTGTGGCTCTTTGTCGGCCGGCGTGGACATGATGGCTCAAAATGACCGCCTCCTGCGCTGTAAATTTCTATGTTTCCATGACCTTGGCCATTAGTTAAGAGAGGAGGAGTGGCAAAAAGTTCGGAGTCTGATAGAATTGTTCAAAATTACGTTGCGACTGGTTTTGATATATTCACCAACACGGACAGATTGAGCCTTGGTTTAACATCTCATCCAAAAGACTGCTGCTCAGAAATTGCAGCACTCCATCAGCACGGCACTTCAGTGTAAGCCATGGTTATGTGCACAACTGCAGACTGTGGCTTGAACCCACAACCTGAATCCAAGACCACAGCACTATCAACTGAGCCAAATTAACCATTTGCATGTGGAGGATGATCTGCATTCAAGGAATGGGGACAAATGTACTCAAAGTAGGTAATATAACATTGTCACGGTCAGTTCTCAGAATTATATTGAAAACCAGTGCAGGAGTTCAAAGATGTCAATATTTTATAACCTTTCTCTAAGTGCTAAGGATGAATGGAGGAGAAAAATTATTTTAGTAAACTCTAAAAATACGATCCAGCACAGGGTCATGCTGATAATCAGTCAGAAACTTTTATCGAAGCGCTATTATATAATATTGCACTGTAAATACCACCAACAATGCCTCGGCAGGACAGACTCACCAACATTAGTGTCCGCGACCAGGCCAGCATTGAAGCACTGACCACAATTGATCAGCTCCACTGCGCGGGCCATATCGTTCGCATGCCAGACACGAGACTCCCACGGCAAACGAGCCAAAGAGGAGCAGAGGAAACGTTACCAGGATACCCTGAAAGCCTCCCTGAAAAAGTTCAACATCCCCACTGACACCTGGGAGTCCCTGGCCAAAGACCGCCCGAAATGGAGGAAGTACATCCGTGAGGGCACCGAGCACCTCGAGTCTCATAGCCGACAGCATGCATAAATCAAACGCAGGCAGCAGAAAGAGCGTGCGGTAAACCTGTCCCACCCACCCTTTCCTTCAACGACTATCTGTCCCACCTGTGACCGGGACTGTGGTTCTTGTATTGGGACTGTTCAGTCACCTAAGAACTCATTTGAAGAGTGGAAGCATGTCTTCCTCAATTCCGAGGGACTGCCTTTGATGATGATGATTGTAACAGTATCTCTTAAACCAGTGCTGAAACTCAGTGTTACATAAAAGCAATGTTGCTGTGGAAGAATGTCATTCCATAATTGGAAGTCTGCCAACTTGTGCAAAATGCTGGTGTATTTAGCAGTTAAATGTAGCACTGCCCCTGAAGTGTGGTGTGCATTTAGGAGCAAATTTCAGAAAATAGGAGGAAATCAGACTGAATTTAGACTGCATTTTAATTGGCTTTAGCATTATTTGCCCCATCTGTCCCTATTCAAGCTATGATTGTTGAAACTTAATTGGATCCATGCCTGGAATTGCTGAGGAGGTGCTCTGAGTAGTGCCACCAAATACAGAGCAAATGCCCTTGGATGAAATAGCCTGGTGTGGCTCCAGCTGTGAATTCCAACTCTTTCTGACACATTTTTCACATCAATACTCAGTGACTTGCAGGGCCTTTTCATGCAGTATTCCTTCAAATGATGGTTACTCTTCAGCAAGAACCAGGAGAAAATAATGAGTGAGAAAAATAATCCAAATGATAAAAGCTTCAAATAAAGATAAGGAAGTGCTGACCATTTTGATAGGAATGCATAAGGAATTTGAGGCACTTAAACTAAATTCCGTCTAATGGAATTCATGGAAAATCAGTTAAATCGATTAAAACATCACTTCACAATAGCAAAGAGAAAGTAGTGATAATTGAATAAGAGTTTGTCTTGAGAGTCATGACTTTCGAGTTGTGCAAAGTCTATTATGGGTCCCCTGCTATTTATACTATCATGTATAAATCATAAGACTTGCTGATGGCGCTGCTTTTTGGCCATGAGATGACTGCAAAGGAAGTTGATTGGATTCAGAGGGATTTGGACCAATTAAATATGAGTCAAAGGATGGCAGATGGATTTGATGTGGATAATGTATTGGAAACGAAAACTGAAATAGGTACATGAATGAATGGGTGCTCATTAACAAAGACTGATGAAAAAGCATTGGGTGTGCTTATTGACCATTCATTGAAAGCGTTCGGTCATTGTGAAGCCGTTATCAAGGCTGATCAAGAACTAATTTGCATCTCAAGGACAGTTGATTATCAGATTTAAATAAGGATGTCTGATGTGGGAAGTAGAGTTTTGGCACTTTGTTTGACAGTGTAGAACAATCTTCACCCATCGCTTGACAGTACAAATTGTTCAATGGTGTTTAACCTGTGTTATACATAGCATGGAAGTGCAGGATGCTGATACTGTACGTAATGTCAATTTAAAAAAAAACATGATTTGAGAGAAAATAAAATGAATGTTGAATCAGTCTTGAAAGGGGACTATGAGGTCATATACAGAGATGGTAAATGTTATGTCTTGGATAAAGACTCAGACTAGATGCTGCAAGCTCAAAGTAAGTGTGACCGTAGCCCTTTATTATAGATCTCAGAGTGCCTCTCCAGCCTTTGAGGCCTCCTAAGATACAGGTGCTCCCAAGGGATTGTGGGATCCCTTGGGACTCCAGAGGATAAGCCCTCTGGTGGTTAAACATGGTAATTACAGGTTTACATCCATCATAGTAAATCATAGAAGAATTATACATATTTACAGCACGCAAAGAGACCATTCGGCCTATTGTGTCTGTGTCGGCCGACAGAGCTATCCAGCCTAATCCAACTTTCCAGCTCTGTAGATTACGGCACTTCAATTGCACATCCAAGTACTTTTTAAATGTGGTGGTTTCTGCCTCTACCACCCTTTCAGGCAGTGAGTTGCAGATCACCACCACCCTCTGGGTGAAAAAAATTCCCCTCAAATCCCATCTAAATCTCCTTCCAATTACTTTTCGTCTATGCCCCCTAGTTGTTGAACCCTCTGCTCAGGGGAATAGGTCCTTCCTATCCACTCTATCTAGGCCCCTCATAATTTTATACACCTCAATAAGGTCTCCCCTCAGCCTCCTCTGTTCCAAAGAAAACAACCCCGACCTATTCAATTTAGCTAAAATTCTCTGGTCCTCTTAAATCTCCTGTACCATCTCTCGTGCATTCACATCCCTCCTGCAATGCGGTGACCAGAACTGCACGCAGTACTCTCGCTGTGGCCTAACTAGTGTTTTATACAGTTTAAGTTGAACCTCCCTGCTCTTGTATTCTATGTGTTGGCGAATAAAGGCAAGTATCCCTTAACCACCTTATCGACGTTTCCTGCCACCTTCAGGGATGTGTGGACATGCACTCCAAGGTCCCTCGTTTCCTCTACGCTTCACTATCCAACCATTTATTGTGTATTCCCTTGCCTTGTTCGCCCTCCCCAAATCTATTACCTCACACTTGTCTGGATTGAATTCCATTTGCCACTGTTCTGCCCACCTGACCAGTTCATTGATATCTTCCTGCAGTCTACAGCTTTCTTCTTCATCAACCATGTGGCCAATTTTTGTTTAATCTGCAAACTTCTTAATCATACCCACTACATTCAAGTCCAAATCATTGATTTATACCACAAAAAGCAAGGGACCTAGTACTGATCCCTGCTGGACCCCACTGGAAACAGCTTTCTAGTCACACAAACACCCATCAACCATGACCCTTTGCTTCCTGCCTCTGAGCCGATTTTGGATCTAACTTGCCACTTTGCCTTGGATCCCATGGACTTTAACCTTTGTGACCTTATCTAAAGCCTTGCTCAAATCCATATATACAACATCAAATGCACCATCCTCATCGACCCTCCTTGTTACCTCTTCAAAAACTTCAATCTAGTTAGTCAGACATGACCTTCCCTTAACAAATCCATGCTGACTGTCCTTGATTAATCTGTGTCTTTTTAAATTAAGATTTATCCTGTCCCTCAGAATTTTTTCCAATAATGTTCCCACTGGTGAGGTTAGGCTGACTGGCCTGTAATTACTCAGTCTGTCCCTTTCTCCCTTTTTAAACAAAGGTCCAATGTTAACAATCCTCCACACTTGGAGCCAGAGAGGACTGGAAAATGATGGTAAGAGCATCTGCTATTTCCTCTCTTGTTTCTGTTAACAGCCTGGGATACATTTCATCTGGGCCTGGGGATTTAACCACTTTCAAAGATGCCAAACCTCTCAATACTTCCTCTCTCGCTATGTTTATTTCATCTAATATTTCACATGCCTCCTTCTTGTTTGCAATTTCTGCATTGCCCCCCCTCTTTTGTGAAAACAGATGCAAAGTATTAATGAAGGACCATACCCATGTCTTCTATCTCCACACAGACGTTTCCTTTATGGTCTCTAATAGGCCCTACTCTTTCTTTAGTTATCCTCTTGCTCTCAATGTATTTATAAAACATCTGTGGGTTTACCTTGATTTTACTTGCCAAAATGTTTTCATGCTCTCTTTGCTTTCCTAATTTCCTTTTTAATTTCACCCCTGTACATTCTATACTGCTCTAGGATTTCTGCAGTTTGAGTCCTCAGTATCTGTCATAAGCCTCCCTTTTTTTCTTTATCCTACCCTCCTTGACATCCTTGGGGCTCTAGACTTGTTAGTCCCGTCTTTTTTTTGTAAGGGAACATACTTGCTTTGAACCCTCAATCTCCTCCTTGAATGCTTCCCACTGCTCTGATTTATCTTCAAGTAGCTGTTTCCAGTCTAGTTGGGCGAAATCACATCTCGGCTTCGTAAAATTCACTTTTCCCCAATTGAGAACTTTTATTCCTGGTCTATCTTTGTCCTTTTCCATAACCACCCTAAATCGAACTGAATTCTGATCACTAGCACCAAACTAGCATAAAATTACGAATTAAACCATAGCAGCAGGACAGGACACAAGTTTAAGCTGGAAAGAGGCAAATTCATGACTGTCCAAAAGGGGAGTGATTACTATTTGGAATGTACTTCAGGTAGAGCAGTGAAGGGAAAAACCTTGGAATCATTCCAGAGACCGTTAAATGATAAGGGACTGCAGTTTCTTCTGAACACGTTAGTTGAAATCGGAGAAATGGCTTACCTCATCTGTATTTATCTTGTGAGCTCACTGGCTCTAAGTCCATCTGTGTTGTCTTCAGAATAAAAACAGAAAATGCTGGAAAATACTCAGCAGGTTTGATGATGTCGTCTCATCTCTTCTTGTGGTATATCTAGTATTAGAACACGGAGCATTCCCTATTATTGGTGTTTTGAGATGGCCAGCCTAGCAGAGATCCAGGAGTAGCTCCAATAATTGTTCTATTGATCTTTAAACTTCCATGTGTAAAACACTATTTTAAGTTGTTAGAAGTAGAAAAGCACTATCAGCAATTTTTCCAACAATGTGGCATGAAGGCAGGAAAGAAATGTATTTAAACTTAGTAAAGAGCCACTGGTTCTTGAATTGAAAAAGTAACACAAAGTCGGAAATGCTTCAGTTCTGTAACCTTCCTGCGGCTTCGCTGTAAGGAGCACAGAGTTATTAGTTGTTAACCAGTCTCAGTTCCAGTTCTGAACCGTGTTTTCCTGCTGTATTTTTGCCATTCATCACATTACAGCACTCCGATGGCTTTCTTGTGCAACTGTTCGTGATTTATTACCGTTTAGGAGGAACATAAAAATCTGTCCATACATTTTCTTCCCTGTAAATAAATGGAGTGGAAATTATTCATGAATCTGTCATGATGAATGTAAGTCTCTTGTCCTCCGAATTCTGTATATTAACAGTCAGTGACGCTTCTGATTTTATTTCTTCTTGTTCCTAAAATGGAAACATCACAATGCAGCTCCGATAGCTCAGGAAATAATTTCTGCAGCAGCATGTATTTAGTTCTTTGGATAATTCTGAAACTATGAAATGGGTCAGATTTCTTGGGCTAGCAATGCACAATCATGATATCAGATCTGATTTGATGACATGGCTTAAATAGAACAATTGTGAGTAATGTTAAATTTAAGAAAAAATGTCAACCTTGTGTTGATTGATGGCAGTTTAACCAGTGGTAATTTCATGACATCAGAATCAACAAGACAGTGCTATCAGTGGTGGGTGTGTGTTTATAGTGTTCAGATTATATACTGTCTGTGTGAATTATATGTCAGTGTCTTGTTCAAACCATGATGTAAAATTCAGTATAACCCGGATGCGGGGCCTGGGAATAGTTGTGTATTTTTCCTTAGACAAGACCTAATAGTCTTGGTTATTGATTACCTTGTAAGTAAATTAATTTCCTAAAATGTTTAAATAATTTGTAAAGTAAAATGCTTTGGAATTGCAGAAGTTTACAATGAGAAATAACATTTTATATAGGCTTAGGTATACCAAACCATACATTGAAATAAAGGCTTGCAAAGATTATATATAATTGCCAGATACTGATTGTAGAAATGGCAAGAATAAAGTTTGACGGCTGTACACCAAAGAGCTATACCACCGATTGGATTGTACGGTCTCTCCCTTTTTAGTATTTGTTGAATAATTTATATATATATTGTATTAAATTATGTCGTGTGTGTGTGTGTGTGTGTGTATATATATATGATGTGAGGATACATACTGAAGATAATTGGCAAAGGAGCACTGGGGAAGTGAGAATTATTTTTTACGCATCTGGAATGCATTGTTTGAAAGGGGGGTGGAAGCAGATACAGTAGTAACTTTCAAAAAGGGATTGGATCTACACGTGAAAAGGAAACATTTTCGGGGCTATGGGAAAAGAGCAGGGGGAGTGGGACTAAATGGATAGCTCTGTCCTCCTGTGCTGTAAAATTCTATGATTCTGTATATAATATATAAAAAGCATTGTACATAATACATGTGAGTTTTGTATATTTTGGTGTCTATTTGACACTGACCGTGGTGTCAGCATTGTGTCTTTGATGTGACAGTCACTCATATCCAGCTTGCTGGGCGTAATGATCCTTTTCCTGTTTCGAAAATTCCTATATTCCAGGTTGAATGCTTATGACATTGACACACAAAGTTTGTCAGGAAAAGGAATGCGATCCCTGTTGTGCAACAGTGCTTTCAGACCATCAGGCCCCTTTCTAAGCAGAACAAGGAGGAGATCCAGAAACTGAGGACTCGTTTGTGAATGTCACCACACGTCGTCAATCCTGACGTCCTTTTGCCAATCGAAAAGTTCTTGCTGTGCCACCATCAATGACACCTTTGTTCCCACCAGCACCAATTGCCACTTGCCTGCAAAAACCCCTTGGCTTTGAGGTTTAACCTATAAATTACAATCACAATGTTTTAAAGAGCTTTTAAAAATCAGATTTGCAAAGGAGAATGGTGCCATGTTCGGACTATGAGGGGAGTGAGTAATAGCAATCAAAGATAATTAGCTCAATCCTGCACCAATTCTTATGGTACCATTACCCCACTCTGTGCTTGTTAATTCATATTATCCAGGCCCCATGACTTACAACAAATAATTTTTTCTATGATTACATTTTTTCCCCAAATATTTAGCAAATTGTGATTCACAGCATTCTCTTTTCGGAGAAATCAGGATGAGTACAGTCCCCAAGAGTCTGGATGCCTCTCATTTCCCAAGTGCTGCTGCAGCTGCATTGTGTGCATTAACCTCATTTGTTTTAGATTAAGGACAGGAAAAAAAGACTTAATGAAATTGAAGAATACCCAATTAAAATGAGGAAGGGTGAGAAATTGCTTGCACAGACATCGGGAAAATGTTGCCACCCTATTTCTGATTTTTGGCCATTACTCAAGAAAAGCAATTGCTGTAAGTTAGATTCAGTTGACTTCCCATTTCAATATCTTAAATAAAAACTAATTTATATTGCAATTTGTTTTCAGCAACCATGTATTTTTCTGAGGACGACTGAATAGAACGAAAATAAATTACGAGCCACTGTGGTGCTTCTTAGATATTGAATGGGACTCTTAAATGAACGGTTATTTGATTAACTGAAAGAAAATATGCTTAAATCCAAGAGCAATGGACCATTTTGTTTCCATTCTCTCAATAGCATTAGTTATTTTGAATTACATTGATTAGTGAGTAATTATATATTACAATATGATGTGTTAAGTCACCGAGCAGGGAAATTTATCTTATGCTGCCCGTATTATAGATGCTGCTGAAGGCAACATCTGAAATATATTTGGACAGGTTAATTCTATTGCCGTGTTAAAGATTCCTCTGTTCTGCATTTAAAAATGTTTAGAAATTCAAAAAAATGTCTCATTGTGAGGTATATCGCAAAATGTTACTGTCACCCGAATAGCTGACTCATCTTAGCTTTTTATTTGCTTTTCTAGCCACGAATAGGTCCAAGAGAAATAGGAGCATTTCTCTGCAAAGTGTCCAATCAGCTTTTAGAATTGCACCCTGCAAATTCATTGTGGGTAGGGGGAGATGGTGGGGAGGTGGTTTCTCGTGGTTGTTCTGCCTTCATCTGTGATCTGGTCTCTGATGCCAGAAATGAATGATGGATGTGGATTGTCACTACATGCACTTTATTAGAATGTAAGAATTTTAAGGAACAGGAAAAGGCCATGAGTCCAAAAGAACAGTGTCTCATTTTCATAACCATCCCAGCTCGTCACCTTAATTATTTCGCTCTCCAGAAATGCATTGAATTGTTTTGAACCCATTCATTGTCAGCTTTCAATGGCATTCCCCGATAACTTATTTCACAATTGTAATTCACTTGGGTGAAAACATTCTGCCTGATATCCTCTCTGGCTCGTTTTCCTTTTCACAGTCCTGATATTTATCATGCCGGCGAAAGTTGTTATCTTAATTTATTAGTGCTGTTCCAGAATTGAAAGTTCATTTAAAAACATTAGATTTCATTTGGTCATGACAAAATATGGTTTTATTGAAGAAAAAATATTATTTATAATTCTGAAATTGTTGAAGAAAAATTCTATATTGATAGAAAAATGTGATCTTGCATTTAGCTTGTTCGGTTTTTGCTGTCATAAAAAAAGTTGTCACAAAACCAAGGCCCCAAGTTTCCACATGATTTGCTCCTGATTTTTAGGAGCAACTGGTGCAGAACAGAGTACCTTAGAAATCGGAATTCTCGTCATTTCGTTTGCTCCGGTTCTAGTCAATTAGAACAGTTTCACTTTGGAACAGAATTATTTTTTCAAAAGGGGCGTGTCCGGCCACTTACGCCTGTTTTCAAAGTTTCGTCAGTGAAAACTTACTCCAAACTAACTTAGAATGGAGTAAGTGAAGATTTTTGTACGCTCGAAAAACCTTGTCTGCACTTTAGAAAATCAGGCGTAGGGAATGGTGGGGGGGGGTGTTTAAAGGGAAGTTTACAAACATTAAACACTTCAGTTTTACAAATAAAGAGCCATCATCAATAATAAATGATAAATACATCAATAAATCAACCAATAAATCAATCAAAAAAAATTAATAAGAAATAATTTTTTTTTTAATCAATAAATAAAACATTTTCTACTTGCCGACTGCAGCTCCGGGAGCCCTCCAACAGCGTGCTGGGATGCCCCCCTCAGTGTGTCTCTGTCAGTGTCTCTATCTCTGTCTGTCTGTGTGTGTCTCATTCTCTGTCTGTCAGTGTCTGTTTTTGACAGGGAGAGAGGGGGGGAGCAGAGGGAGGGAAGCGGGAGAAGGGGATAAAGGGGATTGGTGGGGGGGGGGGAAGGAGATTGGGAGGGGAAGGAGATTGGAGGGGGGGTGGGGAAAGGAGATAGGGTGGGGGGGGGGGGGGAAGGAGATTGGTGAAGGGGGAAGGGAGGCTGAACGGGCTGGGCCCGTGACTTCGGGCAGGGCCCGTCCCCAGCACCAGATTTACAGGTCGGGTCGGAGGGAGGGAGGGAGAGGGAGGTCAGGTCGGGGGGAAGGAGGTCAGGTCGGATCCAGTCTGGGGGGGTGGGAGCAGGTGTCGGGTCCGGTCTGGGGGGGCAGGAGGCGGGTCCGGGGGGGGGGGGGGGGGGGGGTGCGGGTGTCGGGTCCGGGGGGGGGGGGGGGGAGGAGAGCGGGTGTCGGGTCGGGTCCGGAGGTGGGGGGGCGGTGTCGCGTACGGTCCGGAAGCAGGAGCTGGCCGTGGGAGGAGCCTTATTCACGCAGCCCCAGTGAGGCCATTCGGCCAGAGCTAGGGGCTGCGTGCTTCGGGCCCCTCCCACACAGTTTCGGGCGCCTGGAGCTACTGCACTTGCGCGCCCACTGTAGCGCGCATGTGCAGAGGTCCCGGCACTGTTTTTAGCGCAGGGACCTGGCTCCGTCCCCGACAGCTCCTGCTGCGCTGCGCCGAGGGCCAGAGGATCTGCAGGGAGGTGGAGAATCTGGAGGTTTTTTTTCGCCGCATTTCGTGGCGCAAAAAACGGGCGTGCAGGTCGGGACTGCGCCGTTCAAGGCGCGGCTCGAAACTTGGGCCCCAACTTTCTGCCACTGATGTTGGCAATTCACTTGGAAGATACTCTCCTGAATAATTGAAGTAATTTTTTAAATTAAAACAATGTCTGTTTTAGGTCCCCCTGTGTTATGCACTATTCCCCAGCTAAAAGAGAAACTTGCGTGGCTTTCCCATCACGTATATTTCCTCTTATTCATCCTTAATCTCTGCTTGGCACTTTGTCCCATTGACCTGGGATAGTTGGATGCGTGCATACCGATGATCTCTTCTCATCACACGACCTCAAAATGCTGCATTCCAAATCTTGATTGTATCACAAAGGAAATATATTTGGAGTCAAGGCCAGGTGGAGCTTCAAGGGCAAAGAAAATTCAAATAATCCCTGGCCGAATGGGCTCACTGGGGCGACGTGGATCAGGCTGCACCTCCCATGCCCAGCTCCTGCTTCCTCCCGACAGCTGGCTCTCTCAACAACACGCCCAACCCCCGGACCCGACTCGACTCCTCCCCCTCCCCGACCCGACCTGACTCTTTCCCCCCCCCCCCCCCCCCCCCCCGACCCCCGGCCACCTACTTTTAACTCCGGTGCTGGGGGCGGACCCCGCCCGAAGTCTTTGGCCCGGTCGGGTCAGGCCCATTCAGCCTCCCTCTCCTCCCTCCCTCCCTCTTTCCTTCCTCCCTTCTCCCCCTCCCTTCCTCCTCCCTTTCTCCCCTCCCTCTCTCCCGCTCTCCCTCACCCCCCTCCCTCTCTCTCTCCACCCCCCTCCTCCCCCTCCCCTCGCTGTCAGAAACACAAACACTGACAGACAGCGAGTGAGAGAGACACACACAGACAGAGAGATAGAGACACACTGGGGGTGGGGGGTGGTGCTCCTGGTGCTGCAGTCGGTGAGTAGAAAATGTTTTATTTATTGATATTTTAATTTTTTATTTTTAATTTTTTGGATTGATTTATTGGTTGATTTATTGATGTTTTTATCATTTATTATTGATGATGGCTCTTTATTTGTAAAACTGAAGTGTTTAACGTTTGTAAACTTCCCTTTAAAACCCCTCCCCCCCCCCCCCCCCCCCAGCCATTCCCTACGCCTGATTTGTAACCTACGTCTGATTTTTCTGAGCGTACAAAAATCTACACTTATTCCATTCTAAGTTAGTTTGGAGTAAGTTTTCACTGCCTAAACTTTCAAAATGGGCGTAAGTGGCCGGACACGCCCTCTTTTGGAAAAAAAAATCTGTTCCAAACTGAAACTGTTCGAACTGACGAGAACTGGAGTAAACTAAATGTCGAGAATTGCAATTTCTAAGATACTCCATTCTAAACTAGTGCTCCAAAAAAACAGGAGCAACTCGGGCCGAAACTTGGCCCCAATCTTCCTTTATTTTTGATTGCTTCATTCATAGTTCTTTTGACATTCTTGGCTTCACTGTGTCCTCTGATCTCACATCTCCATTGTTAAAACTTCTGAGAAGCTCAATTTCATATCGAGCACTTATTTCCCCCTCAATATCTCTTAACTGTATAAAGTCCAACATATCAGTATTGCTTCCAAATTTGAGAGGCTCTTCCAGCACCTCGCGAACTCTTGGACAAGCGTCTTGTAAGAGAGACAATCCCTTTATTGCCTCTAGCTTTTGTTGCAACCTTTCTCAACTTTCACGATTTTATCAATGCTGCTAGGACCATTGCTCCCCAGAACTTTCATCTTTGGCTCCAAATGTGCTAGACTCGACAAAATTCATCCTCTTTACATCACTACTGTTTTCAAATCGACTTTCATCCAGGACCTCAAATCCGTAGAACTCCTCACCTCCTCAGCCTTGCCATCCTCTGAAAATCTTTTGATTTTTAACCCTCCCTTGCCATCATCTAATCAGTACTTCCTGATTTTATTTATTTTCCTCTTTTTGTTTATTGCCTTCGCCCAAAACCTTGTTTTTTCAAGTTTGAAGTATCATTGAAAAAAGCCATAGTATTGTTTGCCAATTGTTTTCTGCTGAGAAATAAACCGAGCTACCGTGTATATTTGCATTCTGTTTCCAATTACTCGGACATTGTGTGTGTGGTTTGCAATTAATTTTTCAACTGCTATCACACGTTTCCTGAATGTCGTCTCCGAGCTACTTTAATAGAAAAGACATTTATTGTTGGTTGAAAACGTTGTGAATTTAGTGGAAGTTGTTTTGAAAATCTCTGAAGTGATTGTGAAGTGACAATAATCAATCTGACCTTCACCACTCATTTATTATTCTGAAATGAGCCCAACTGAGGCTTGGTTCATTTTCACCCTCCAACTCACTTTCACCACAGTCCAATATAGGAATTAGAAACATAGAAAATAGGTGCAGGAGTAGGCCATTCAGCCCTTCAAGCCTGCACCACCATTCAATAAGGTCATGTTCACCTCAGTACCCCTTTCCTGCTTTCTCTCCATACCCCTTGATTCCTTTAGCCGTAAGGGCCTCATCTAACTCCCTCTTGAATATATCCAATGAACTAGCATCAGCAACTCTCTGTGGCAGGGAATTCCACAGGTTAACAACTCTCCGAGTGAAGAAGTTTCTCCTCATCTCAGGCCGAAATGGCTTACCCCTTATCCTTAGACTGTGTCCGCTGGTTCTGGACTTCCCCAAGGGAACATTCTTCCTGCATCTAACCTGTCCAGTCCCGTCAGAATTTTATATGTTTCGATGAGATCCCCTCTCATCCTTCTAAACTCCAGTGAATAAAGGCCCAGTCGATCCAGTCTCTCCTTATATGTCAGTCCTGCCATCCCTGGAATCAGTCTGGTGAACCTTCGCTGCACTCAATAGCAAGAACGTCCTTCCTCAGATTAGGAGACCAAAACTGAACACAAAATATTCCAGGTGAGTCCTCACCAAGGCCCTGTACAACTGCAGTCAGACCTCCCTGCTCCTGTACTCAAATCCCGTAGCTATGAGGGCCAACATCCCATTTTCCGCCTTCACCGCCTGCTGGACCTGCATGCCAACTTTCAATGACTGATGTACCATGACACCCAGGTCTCGTTGCACCTTTTCCGAATCTGCCGCCATTCAGATAATATTCTGCCTTCGCGTTTTTGCCCCCAAAGTGGATAACCTCACATTTATCCATATTATACTGTATCTGCCACGCGTTTGCCCACTCACCTAACCTGTCCAAGTCACCCTGCAGCCTTTTAGTGCCCTCCTCACAGCTCACACCGCCACCCAGCTTAGTGTCATCTGCAAACTTGGAGATATTACACTCAATTCCCTCATCAAAATCATTAATGTATATTGTAAATAGCTGGGGTCCCAGCACTGAGCCCTGCGGCACCCCACTAGTCACTGCCTGCCATTCTGAAAAGGACCGTTTATCCCGACTCTCTGCTTCCTGTCTGGTAACCAGTTCTCTATCCACGTTACTACATTACCCCCAATACCATGTGCTTCAATTTTGCACACCAATCTCTTGTGTGGGACCTTGTTAAAAGCCTTTTGAAAGTCCAAATACACCACATCCACTGGTTCTCCCTTGTCCACTCTACTAGTTCCATCCTCAAAAAATTCCAGAAGATTTGTCGAGCAGGATTTCCCTTTCATAAATCCATGCTGAGTTGGACCGATCCGGTCACTGCTTTCGAAATGTGCTGCTATTTCATCTTTAATAATTGATTCTAACATTTTCCCCACAACTGATGTCATGCTAATTACCCATTTTCTCTCTTCCCTCCTTTCTTAAAAAGTGATGTTATATTAGCTACCCTCCAGTCCATTGGAACCGATCCAGAGTCGATAGACTGTTGGAAAATGATCACCAATGCATCCACTATTTCTAGGGCTATTTCCTTAAGTACTCTGGGTTGCAAACTATCAGGCCCCGGGGATTTATTTGCCCTAAATCCCATCAATTTACCAAACATAATTTCCCGCCTAATAAGCATTTCCTTTAGTTCCTCCTTCTCACTCGACCCTCATTCCCCGAGTATTTCCGGAAGGTTATTTGTGTCTTCCTTTGTGAAGACAGAACCAAAATATTTGTTCAACTCGTCCGCCATTTCTTTGTTCCCCATTATAAATTCACCTGAATCTGACTGCAAGGGACCTACGTTTGTTTTCACTAATCTTTTTCTCTTCACATATCGATAGAAAAATTTGCAGTCAGTTTTTATGTTCCCAGCAAGCTTCCTTTCATACTCTATTTTCCCCCTCTTAATTAAACCCTTTGTCCTCCTCTGCTGTGTTGGAAAATTCTCCCAGTCCTCAGGTTTGCTGCTTTTTCTGGCCAATTTATATGCCTCTTCCTTGGATTTAACACTATCCTTAATTCCCCTTGTTAGCCACGGTTGAGCCACCTTCCCCGTTTGATTTTTACTCCAGACAGGGATGTACAATTGTTGAAGTTAATCCATGTGATCTTTAAATATTTGCCATTGCCTATCCACCGCCAACCCTTGAAGTATCACTTGCCAGTCGATTCTCGCCAATTCACTTCATACCATCGAAGTTACCTTTTCTTAAGTTCAGGATCCTAGTCTCTGAATTAACTGTGTCACTCTGCATCTTCAAGAATTCTACCATATTATGGTCACTCTTCCCCAAGGGGCCTCTCACAACAAGATTGCTAATTAGTCCTTTCTCATTACACCTCACCCAGTCGAGGATGGCCAGCCCTCTCGTTGGTTCCTCGACATATTGGTTGAAAACCATCCCAAATACATTCCAGGAAATCCTCCTCCACCGCATTGCTACCAGTTTGGTTAGCCCAATCAATATGTAGATTAAAGTCGCCCATGATAATTGCTGTATCTTTATTGCACGCATCCCTAATTTCTTGTTTGATGCTGTCCCCAACCTCACTACTACTGTTTGGTGGTCTGTACACAACTCCCATTAGCGTTTTCTGCCCTTTGGTATTCTGTAGCTCCACCCATACCGATTCCACATCATCCAAGCTTAATGTCATTCCTTACTATTGCATTAATTTCCTCTTTTACCAGCAACACCACCCCACCTCCTTTTCCTTTCTGTCCATCCTTCCGTAATGTTGAATATCCCTGGATGTTGAGTTCCCAGCCTTGGTCACGCTGGAGCCATGTCTCCGTGATGCCAATTACATCATATCCGTTAACTGCTATCTGCACAGTTAATTCGTCCACCTTATTCCGAATACTCCTCGCATTGAACACAGAGCCTTCAGGCTTGTCTTTTTAACACACTTTGCCCCTTTAGAATTTTGCTGCAATGTGGCCCTTTTTGCTTTTTGCCTTGGGTTTCTCTGCCCTCCACTTTTACTTCTTGCTATCGTTTGCTTCTGCCCCCATTCTACTTCCCTCGGTCATATTAATTTAACCCCTCCCCAACAGCACTAGCAAACACTCCCCCGAGGACATTGGTTCCGGTCCTGCCCAGGTGCAGACCGTCCGGTTTGTACTGGTCCCATCTCCCCCAGAACCAGTTTCAATGTCCCAGGAATTTGAATACCTCCCTTTTGCACCACTCCTCAAGCCATGTATTCATCTGAGCTATCCTGCGATTCCTACTCTGACTCGCACATGGCACTGGTAGCAATCCTGAGATTTCTACTTTTGAGGTCCAACTTTTTAATTTAGCTCCTAGCTCCCGAAATTTGTCTTGTAGGACCTCATCCCGTGTTCTACCTATATCGTTGGTACCTATATGCACTACCACAACAGGCTATTCACTCTCCCTCTTCAAAATGTCCTGCACCCCCTCCGAGACATCCTTGACCCTTGCACCAGGGAGGCAATATACCATCCTGGAGTCTCTGTTGCAGCCGCAGAGACATATATCTATTCCCCTTACAATAGAATCCCCTATCACTATAGCTCTCCCACTCTTTTTCCTGCCCTCCTGTGCAGCAGAGCCACCCATGGTGCCATGAACTTGGCTGCTGCTCTCCCCTGATGATTCATCCCCCTCAACAGTACCCAAAGCGGTGTATCTGTTTTGCAGGGGGATGACTGCAGGGGACCCCTGCACTACCTTCCTTGCTCTTCCTGTTGGTCACCCATCCCCGATCTGGCTGTGTATCCTTTCCCTGCGGTGTGGCCAACTCACTAAACGTGCTATTCACGACATCCTCAGCATCGCGGATGCTCCAGAGTAAATCCAGTCTCTGTCACAGGTGGGACAGACAGTGGTTGAAGGAAAGGGGAGGTGGGAAGTCTGGTTTGCCGCACGTTCCTTCCGCTTTCTGCGGCTCCAGACTCGATCAAAGTTATCCCACCCTCTGTCATCGAACTGCAGTATGCAGATGGCATTTACGTCTGCGCACATTCAGAGGCTGAACTCCAAGCCATCGTCAACATCATTACTGAGGCATACAAAAGCATGGGCCTTACACGAAACATCCATAAGACAAAGGTCCTCCACCAATCTGACCCCGCCACACAGCACTGCTCCCCCCCCCCACCCCCCCAGTCATCAAAATCCGCGGCGCAGCCTTGGACAACGTGGACCATTTTCCATACCTCAGGAGCTTTCGATCAGCAAGGGCAGACATCGATGATGAGGTCCAACACCGCCTCTCGTGTGCCAGCGCAGCCTTCGGTCACCTGAGGAAGAGAGTGTTTGAAGAGCAGGACCTCAAAGCCGGCACCAAGCCGACAGGGCAGTCATGACACCCACCCTCCTATATGGCTGAGACGTGGACCATGTCCAGTAGACACCTCAAGTTGCTGGAGAAATACCACCATTGCTGTTTTCGCAAGATCCTGCAAACCAACGGGAGGATAGACGCACCAATGTCGGTGTTCCTGATCAGGCCAATATCCCCAGCATCGAAGCACTGACCACACTCGACCAGCTCCATTGGACGGGCCACATCATCCGCATGCCCGGCATGAGACTTCCAAAGCAAGCGCTCGACTAGGAACTCCTACAGAGCAAGCGATCCCCAGGTGCTCAGAGAAAACGTTTCAAGGATACCCTCAAAGCCTCCCACCGGCCCAAGACCGCCTTAAGTGGAGGAAGTGCATCCGGGAGGGTGCTTAGCAGTCAAGAGCATGCAGAAACCAAGCGCAGACGGGGGAAGGAGCGTGCTGCAAACCAGACTCCCCACCCACCATTTCCTTCAACGACTGTCCCACCTGTGACAGACACTCTCATTCCCGTGTTGGACTGCACAGTCACCTGAGAACTCACTTTGAGTGGAAACAAATCTTCCTCGATATCGAGAGACTGCCTATGATGATAAGAACACAAGAAATAGGAGAAGGAGTAGGCCATTTGGTCCCTCGAGCCTGCTCTGCCGTTCAGTAAGATGGCTGAACTGATCATGGACTCCGCTCCACTTCCCTGCCTCCTCCCCATAACCCTTTACTCCCTTATCCCTCAAAAATTTGTCTCTCTCTGCTGTCAATGACCCAACCTCCACAGCTCTATGGAGCAGAGAATTCCATAGGTTTGCAACCCTCAGAAGAAATTTCTCCTCATCTCAGTTTTAAATGGGTGGCCCCTTATTCTGAGACGATGTCCCCTAGTTTTAGTTTCCCCGATGTGGAAATATGCTCTCTGCATCCACCTTGTTGAACCCCCTCATTATCTTATAAGTTGATAGTTCATTTTCACCCTTCAACTCACTTTCACCACAAATAAACGGATCATTCAGGAGACTCTGTATTTTCATTGTAAATGCACTCTCAATAATGTGATATTTTTCAGGACAATGTTTTACGCTTGTGTACTGGTTGTCAGGCTAATTGTTTTTCAGTTCCTTTTGTGCAAATGATATTTTGGTGCTTTTGCAGTTAAGAAATGAATTTTTCCAAACTGGCATTGAATTTCAGCAATCCTCCTTGGTGTTTAATTGTTGTACCCACCTTTTTGTTTCGTCCTTTTTATTCGTTCCCTAATTGTGAGGTCAGGCAGGCAACATGCTTTCTGATGTTTGTAACCTGCTATTGGGAGATGGCTTGTCTGCAATTTCTTTTTAATAATCCCCCTTTTACAAACCTTCCTCAGCACCTTCCTCCAGGTTTTAAGATCGTGGCCCTGTGAATATTTTAAGGATGAGAAATTACATATTCCTCTTCGATTTGTTGTTGCACCACCAATGAGGTGTAATACTAGTCACTTGCAGAACGAATCTCCTTCCACTGTGCCTCAGTTATGTGCCTCGCCCCTGACCTTACTTTTTGCATGAGTGAGGCCTTGACGTTTCTCATAGCAGCCACCTTTGCAAGCTTGCATATGGATGTTGTCAATTTGTGCTGAAATGCGGGCAAGTTTTGGTTGAAAATTCCAGAAATCGCTACAGTCCGCAGAAGATCTAGGGAAGATTGTCATTTGGATTGATTCCAGAAGTGAAAGTGCAATGTCATAAAGAACGACATCACCCAGCAAACTAGTTTATTTAACCTCTCTAGTAGAGAAGAATAAACACCGATAAAATGTATTTATTCATGGCATTTGCATTCTACAGATAAACTTGGGATGTTTTATTACGTTAAAGGCGTTGTATAAATGCAGGCTGTTTTTTTTATTCGTTCATGGGATGTCGGCGTCGCTGGCAAGGCCGGCATTTATTGCCCGTCCCTAATTGCCCTTGACAAGGTGGTGGTGAGCCGCAGCCTTGAACTGCTGCAGTCCGTGTGGCGAAGGTACTCCCACAGTGCTATTCGGGAGGGAGTTCCAGGATTTTGACACAACAACGATGAAGGCTATTGTTGGTATGGTCTCAACACGACTAAACTCATAATTTTCAATCATTTTTGTAACCATAATTTCATGTAACCCCTTTAAAGTAGTTAATTGACATGACATTAGCATTTGTTTTTTGCTGAAACTGCATTCCACTTATCTACTACTCTGTGAGGAAATACATTTATTCCAATCTGTAGTATCAATAGATTCTCAGATGGTCATCAGAAATGTCCTGAGACTGAAAAATGTATTGATCTTGCATATTGTAAAATAGATCCACCAGCAGACATGGAAAAGCCTCATGTACAGCACCTACATGAGGGTGGCAGATAAGTTTCCAAATGCAAGATAATGAACCATGATTCTGTGGTGTTCTATCTTTGTATACCTGAATAACATGATGTACCAAGCAAATGACTACTTCGGAATTTCCCTTGAAGAAGTACAAGTAATGTCCGAGATAAATGTGACTACCTTGTACAATTAACACAATATGCATGAACAATAAATTGAGTGTTGAAGTGTTGGTTTATTTTGCAATTCTTTTCCACATTCTAAAATTATCTTTCTTTTGTCAAATCAGTAATCGAGGTTTTGGAGAACAATGTGGGCTCAAACATTGTATAAACACTGCAGGTCCCTGCATCAGCAGATAGAATAGTTCAGTTTAATTAAGTTCTTAACCGGACTCCTGCAATTAGCTTCTCTGTTATAAATGAGCCTTTTCAAACCAACTATTGATTCTCGCCACCTGTTGGTATTCCTTTTTTGTTGATTCCTTTTATTGAGCCTTGGAGTGCTGTCATCAGGGAACTGACTGGAAGGAGTTTTCTGACCTTAATAGTATGACGGGGGTTGGAGCTTGACTAATATCAGTGGAACATTTGTTTTTACCTGGGATGTTTCAGTGATGCTGTCATTACCATTTACAATGTGATTTTTCAGCTTCCCCACCCTGTCAGGGAGAGTAACTCAGTCAGATTCCATGATGACATCAACATTCAGTGTTCAAACCAAGATATTCAAACAAACAGTAAGAAAAAAAAGTAAAGGGTAATTCAAATTTGTTGCTCTGAAATTTGTTTATAAAAGTGTTATTCATGGTCAAACTCTTTATTCTTATGTACATTGTATGGAATTCAAAATAATTCAACAGATCTTTGCTGCATATCACTGCAGTTTTTTGGATATTTTCTTACACGATCAATAAGTGAGAACTCTCAAGAAAGGCAAAGGAAAAACATAACTGCTATGATATCTTTGCTGTGTAACAAATATCTTTTCAAATATGTTGCTGACCTGTCTGTGATTTAAGGGTGCATTTACATTGCACGCAGCAAACTGAGCAAGGAATGCTCTCAAATTTGCTGTTAACTTTGCGAAACATTTACAATGCCTCTGTCAAATCCAATTTTTGTTCCTCCATCTGAAGCCAGTTCACTGATGAAATTCAATGCAGTAAATGCAAGGTCCGATACATTGGGGGAAAAAAAACACGTGGGATATACTTACTTGAGTGCTGTTGAACGAGTTGGGGAGAGTCTGAAAGAGATCTGGGAGTGATAGTCGACTCAACCTTTATCATGTTTCGCAATTGCAGAGAAGTAATGCATGAAGCAAGCAGAATACTATACAATCAACAGCGTGTACGTCAGAAACTGTCTAACATTATGCTAGTGCTATCACTTTAGTCAAGTTACATCTCGAGTAAATGCACTTAATTGAGGCCAATTTGGCACAAGGGAAACTTCTGCAACTTGGAGCTAGTGCAGAGAAAGGCCAGAAGGCTGATCTCTCATGTCAGGATTGAGTTGTGTGGGAAAAGTTCAATACAACCCATGCCTCTTTTGAAAGTAATTCCCCTCCTTGCTCGTTCCTTACTGAAATAAAATGAATCTTCATAATACTTTGATCTAATAAAGCGGTACTGTTGGTTATGGTCTTTGAATATATACCCTGGTTTACTCGATAAGTAAGCTCTCGATTGGTCCGTTATTTAGATACTTTAGAAAGTACTTGGATGTGCACTTGACGTGCCGTAATCTACAGGGCTACGGACCAAGAGCTGGAAAGTGCAATTAGGCTGGATAGCTCTTTGTTGGCCAGTGCGGACACGGTGGACCGAAATGGCCTCCTTCCGTGCTGTAAATTTCTATGATTCTATGCCCCATGCATGGAGCATGTTTCTCCTTGGACGTAACTAATACATAAAATTATAAACAAGCTGGAGAACAGCCTGGTAGCATACAATGGAAAAGAACAACTCCTCTCTGTCTGTCATGATGCTGCTAAACTGTGAGTGACATACCTGGACCGCAAAAACCTGGCAGTAAGACGTGCCAAATAACAAAATAGAAAATAGTAGTACAATTAAACTGTCGTAGGCTTGTAACAAACACAAAATCAAGCAGAACCATGAGAGAAAAATAGTGAAAATATACAAGTGCATTTTCTTTTAATCTACTTGCGCGGCCAGATCAATGTTTATTTTCTACCAAAATGTGGCACACCATCATCTGGTGCATGTGTAAATGGAAAGATTAGAACTTGGGTTAGAATTTACCATGATAGATTTTCAGATGATAGGTTTCCCTTGATGGCTCAGTGGGTAAATGCTGACCATGGTGCAGGACGAAGCCAAATGGATCAGAAGATTCGAGCGGAGGTAACGGATCTCAGTTAGTGCAGAAATTGGGGCACCCTTTGGCTCGAGAGTGGGGAAAAAGTCAACTCGGGTTCCCATTTCTGATCCCCATTCAGCCACCCTGCAATCCAATGCATGCAGGCAAACCGTGGGCTCTGCTGTGAAATCCTCCATGGTTGAGCAGCATGCCAGCATTCACTGCCTCGGCTCACTTGGACAAACTGCTCAAGAGCTGCATGCACCCAATAAAAGTCGGTACCTTCAGGAAAAAGGGGAGGGAAGGATTTTCAGCTGAAAAGGTTTGCGTGGGAATTCCATGTGTAACACTGCTTTGCTTGCTGGTGGTGTTGCATCAAGTCACTTCCCAAATTTGCTGATGTTTCGATAGTTTGTGAGAGACGATCCCGATGGTCTTAGGCAGGTGGTTGACAAAGGCGTCGGTGACGGCACAAACTGAATTTAAGGGAACATGTTGACAGTTGCTTTAGCCTGGGTGATTTAGGTCAGCTGAAAGGGAAACCAAGAATAGTAGTGCCCACTTAAAACCTGAAGGGGGCTTTTCAGGAGCATGTACCAGGTATTTGATCTTGTGACTAGCAGAGTTAAAACTAATAACTTAAAGATGTTATTGGCTTTAAACTGTTAAATCATAGGAAAGATGAGAATCATGGAGCATCCAGCCACAATGGAATGCTGCCAATTTTTCTGTTGAGATGGGGTATAATGATGCGATGAGGCCATTCGGTCCATTGTGCTATGCTGGTTCTTTCCAAGAGCTATCCAATTAGTCCCACTTCCCTGCTCTTAACCCTGCAAATTTTTCACCTTCCGGTATTAATCCAATTCCCTTTCGAAAATTATTGTTTTATCTGCTTCTACCACCCTTTCAGGCAGTGCATTCCAGATCGTAACAACTCTGCATTACAATTTTTTTCCTTGTGTCGCCTCTAGTTCTTTATCAATAACCTTAAATTTGTGTCCTTTCGTTATTGAAGCTTCTGCCACTGGCAATAGTTTCTCCTTATTTACTCTTATCAAAACCCTTCATGATTTTGAACACCTCTATCAAATCTCTCCTTAACGCTGTCTGCTCTAACACCAGCAACAACTTTCATTTATGTAGCGTCTTTAATGTACTAAAACATTCCAAGGCATTTCACATGAGCATTATCAAACTAAATTTGACACCGAGCCACATTGAGATATTAGGCCAGTGTCGAAGAGGAAGGTTTTAAGGAGTATCTTAAAGGAGATAAGAGGTAGAGAGCTGGAGAGATTCAGGGAGGGAATTCCAGAACTTAGGGTCTTGGCAGCTGAAGGCATGGTGGAGCGATTTAAAATCGAGAGGCTAGAATTGGAGGAACGCAAATGTTCCCTGTAATTTTTTTTTTTACCCCTGGGGCCATTCAAAATACCATGTAAGTACGGTTTTACATTAAAAAGCCGGCCGCGCGGGTTCCCTGGAGCGTCTCACAGCTTACAGGGAACGTTGGTTGCAGGACTGAAGTAGATTACAAAGATCGGGAGGGGCGAGGCCATGGAGTGACTTGAAAACAAGGATGAGAATTTTAAAATCGAGGCGTTGCTTAACCCAAAGCCAATGTTGGTCAATGAGCACAGGGATGATGGCTGAATAGGACTTGGTGTGAATTAGGACACGGGCAGCAGAGTTTTGGATGCCTTTCAGTTTGTGGAGGGTGAAAGATGGGAGGCCTGCCAGGAGTGGGTTGGAATAGTTAAGTCTTGAGTTAATAACGGCATGGATGAGGGTTTCAGCAGTAGATAAGCTCAAGCAGGGTCGGAATTGAGCGGTGTTATGCAGGTTGAAATAGGCGGTCTTAGCGATGGTGTGAATATGTGGTCGGAAGCCCATCTCGAAGTCAAATATGACACCAAGGTTGCCAACAGTCTTGTTCAGTCTCGGACAGTTGCCAGGGAGAGGGATGGAGTCGGTGGCGTGGGATCAGAGTTTGTAGCAGGGACCGAAGGCAATGACTTTAGTCTTCCCAATATTTAGTTGGAGGAAATTTCTGCTCATCAAGTACTGGATGTCAGACAAGCAGTCAGACAATTCCGAGACAGTGGAGGGATTGAGCGAGGTGGTGGTCATGTTGAGGTGGGTATACTCAGCGTACATGTGGAAACTGACATGTATCCACGTAACGACTGCCCCTTTAATCCCATGGGCTTTAATTTTGCCAACAAGTCTATTACGTGGCACTTTTATCAAACGCCTTTTGAAAGTCCACAATATAAACCGCAAAACCCTCACCAATCCTTTGCATTCGTTCATCAAAGAACTTAATCAAATCATAATTTTAAACAACAACAATACAGTCTCTGTTTGACAGACGAGCAGTGACCCCATTGATGTATTGTAGATAAATAACATTTTAAAAATAAATAAACAAGTGGCCACAGAGAAAGTCACGTTTGTTGAACTTTTCTGAAGGTTTTTCTCCTCTCAATAAATAGAAAAACTTTACCTATTAACAAGATAATCTGTTTCATTCTATTGGTATTGACGAAGGATTGGCAATGGTCCTGTAAACTACTGAGTGATTATGTTGCATGCTATTGAATCGTCTATGTGGACTGTGAAGCTACAACGAAAATGCATCCTCCAGAATAAAGTCTAAATATCTCTTTAAATGCTTAAGTTTGTATTAGTATTTGAGGATGTTGAATCAATAGTGCCATGGCGAAGTTGGTTGCGAATTACTTCATCCCAGTGAAGCAATGAATACTAATTCCCGAAGTCAGGTTATTGTGAGCTTTATTTCATTGCCTGAAATGAAAAAAACAATGAACTGTCTCTCTGCCACTGCAAAAGTCTCACTAAATGCATTTAAATTGAAGGCTATTTACAAATCTCTCCAGAAGTCCACGATGGTTAAATCTTGGATAATGGATGACAGCAAGTGTTCTATGGATTTTTACTTGCATTCCAGTGAGTAAGATCACATGTTATATGGGTCTTTCACCAGGGAAAGGGAAAAGATCGGTGTATCATTTATCATTGATTGTTGTCTAACGTATTTGGGCTGACAAAAACAAACTGTGGCATTGGTCAGGATTAGTTTCAGAAATGAAAGGAAACTTTTTTTTTTCAGGGATTTTGTGCAAAAAAAAAACAAACATCGTTGGCATTTTAAGAATAAGCAGCACAATTATTTTGAGCAGATTCCCATGGAGCTGTGAGAACCACATACGTAAAAGCACGAAGATAATTGGATAATGTACAGGTCTCGACTCATCATCATCATAGGCGGTCCCTCAAAACGAGGATGACTTGCTTCCATTCCAAAAAAAGATGAGTTCACAGGTGTTTCAATGAAGGACCCGAACTACATTCTCAAGGGTGGAAGATGCCTGTGCGTGGATTTTTTTTAACGTGTGATGGCTGTTGCACATCAGCCACCCGACAAATGTTGTTGCAGATGTTGATGGCCTTTTAAGTTGGGGGCAAGGGAGCAAAACCTATTTTCGAATTATTCGAATTATTCAATTTGGAGCAGGAGTGAGAACTTCTGAATCTATCCCAATGTAATTGAAATTTGGCTGGTATTTGAAAATCCCACTCAAGATGCACTTTTCTTTGAGTGTTGCTTACTGTTTTAGTCAATAACATAGTGCCTTTTCAAGCTAGAAATTGCTGGGTGGAGGAATGTGATTGCTTCTGACTACATTGAAGAGGATAAAGGGAAAATTAAATCCAGGCTGTTCTTGCACAGAGGGCTATTTACAAACAAATGAAGGCAGCTTGTCTGCTATTTCAGCTGCACAATGCTGTTTAAAATTCTCTTTTTTCACTCTTCACATATCTAACATATTAATATCCATTCTCGTGTCAGCAGTGCAAATACCCATCTTGTGATATTGCCCACAGAGTAGCTCAATATTGCAGCCCACAAGACACAAAAAAAATGGTCTTCCTGAAAATGGCATTGGTTAATTAATGAAATTCTGCGAATGGGGTAATTGATTTCATATTCAAAAGTTAGAGTGCATTATTGTAATCTCAATTTTTGCTGTGAGGTCACAATGCAAAGAGTTTGTGGTTTTTCTCAATCCAGTATGAAAAATACAATGAATTAACTTTTATGACTCATCCAGTTAGTGTGTATTTGCTCTCTGCATTTGACACACACACAGCTATAGATGTTTGCTTCAGAACTTGTTTGCCATTGCTCTGCTAATTTTTGTTTATCTTCACTACAGTTACTGATGAGGAAGTCGGAAAGCGAATTTCCGAAGAGCTGGCACAAGATCGAGCCAGGCAAGATTTGAATCTACAAAAGAGGTTAGTGTGGTGTGTGTGTGTGTATGGATTTTTAAGGCTTTCTTCATCCCAGCGTCCATCCAAGTATTCTGATATGATGACGGGTGCTTTGTCCTCATTATCTGCTCTTCACTTGCCATATAGAATACACCTCCCTAAATGTGAATAACATTTTATCACTGATTGCTGCTCCTGCAAAAAAATGTTATGACTTCTATCGTGCTTCTTTCTATTTTGGTGTGATTGGACATCAGTTCTCTTGAAATTCAAATGTTTAAAAAATTGCATTTGAAAATCCGATGTCCCAGGTCTGTACGAAGTTTCCATGAACCCAGGAAGGCATCGGAAAAGCTGTGTTTCAGCGTGCAATGCGCATGCGCTGAAAAATGGTTTTTCCAATCTGTTAAGTTTCTGGCTTGACAGATCTCGCGCATATCGGAAGCGAGGACACTTGCAGGGCAAGATTTCCGATATTTACGAATATCTTGCCCTGCAAATCTCCTTTCAAATCTTGTGCCTGAAAAAGCAGGCGTATAGCCCACTTTTACAGGCGCAAGTGTTTAAAAATACATAAAACATGCAAATTAAATTAAATAAACACATATGAAAACATAATTTATTGTTTAAAAACCCTTCCCACTATGGTAAGTTTATTTTAAAGCATCTTTTTTTAAAAAAAAGTCAGGAAAATATTTTTTATAAGAACTTGAATTTAAATGATTCTTAAATATGTCATGTATTTTTCTATTTGTTGTTTTTTTTGTGTTTGGGTGGGTGGGGGTGCGGTGGTGGGTTCTCATTCATAATAATGGTAACACCAACTTACGGAATTCCCATTATTATGAATGAGAAAATACTGTACCTTGATTGGCTGTCCAGAGCCATGTGACTGCAGCTTCAGCCCTGTGCACGCATGCGCTCCGATGCATAGTAGTGAAGGCCTCAGGCTCAGAAGTTCAAACAGGCGCAGCAGCAACAGGTCAGTGCGCAGTTTTTTACCTTTTTTCTTTAGTTTGCCCACGAGAAGTCCTCTGGGCCTGAAATTCCGATAATGTGTTATTGATTTTTAATTTGTACCAAATTTCAACCAACTTTGCAGTAGTGACTGCATGTCATGGTAATTCACTGTATATAAAGTGATTTAGCAAGTGCTGAGAGCTGTGATAAAGTTCTATATAAATGCATGGTTTTTGTTCTTCAGTTTTCATGCATAACATCAAATGTTGAAGGCTGTTTTACTGGCATACCACCATTCAAGTTCCTTTTGTTAAAATGTGAAGTGGATTCATGTTCCATCTTCCTCAGCTTCTCCATCCAGGTCCAGATAGTTCGATTGCACAGATGGGTGGGAGTTCAAAATGAATCCATTTGCTCCAGGAGGCAGCCAAGAAATCTTGTGGACTTGATTACTTTTGACCTCCGTAATGCTGAATCTATAATAA
Organism: Pristiophorus japonicus; assembly: GCF_044704955.1. Classification (NCBI taxonomy): domain Eukaryota; kingdom Metazoa; phylum Chordata; class Chondrichthyes; family Pristiophoridae; genus Pristiophorus; species Pristiophorus japonicus. The sequence continues at coordinate 18,654,431 of NC_091989.1, read as the reverse complement.
TAATTCAGTTTTTGTCTGTCCTGCGGTTTGTCTGTCCGCGGGCAGGTCCAGAGGCTAGGAGCATGTGGTCCGGACTGAGTGGCACCAATGGGCGATCAGGGCCCGCACGGCCTCGCGACCAATTAGAGCGGAGAGCATTGGGTTTGCTCCAGTGAGGACACGGCAGTGGATGAGGCGGAGCCAATGGCCACGGGCACTGGGGGCGCGGGGCCTCCATAGGCGTTGCTGCAGAACCGAGAAGAATGCGTGGCGGGAGCGGCGAGAGAGAGAGGGTGGGTGTGAGGGAAAGATAGTTGGGAGAGGGAGAGCAGAGAGAGAAGGGAAGGAGGACATTAGGGTTGATTCTATAGACGAAGATGATAACATTGTAAACAAGTACTGTTGCAATAAAGATTTGACCGCAAATGTTATGTGGGTCTCTGCTCATATGTAATCTAAAGTGCTGTACCCAAGAGGGGGAACTCACATCTTGCTTCAAGAGTTGTTGAATTTCAGCTTCCGATATCCCCATGGAGAGAGATTACTCTTCAGTACTTAGTTAACAACATGATGAAGCACCAATAGCAATTGCATGCAGCAGTGAGATTTCCACAGCATCATATGTGGAAGTGTTTATTCATAAAGATATTAACAGAAGGCAACATTCAAGAACCCATTACGTATCAGATTTGTTCATTGTAATCTCAAACTCCTGTGTTTTTTAAATATGCTCCAGTTGCTTTTTCAACCAAACCATGGGTTATTCTTATTGATCAGTTTCTCATGCCATTGTCTCACAAAACTGAGTAAATGTGAGCTGTACACTCAAGGAAAAGGTAGGTCTGTTTTTCTCCATTTGAAGTTGTTCTGTGCTGGTGGTAGAAGTGTTGCATTTGAAAGAGGACTGGTGGAACTCCTGGTGCTGAATACGTTCAGGTAATAAGTTGTGCTGGAATTTTAACTATTGAGCCACAGGATTTGCAGCTGTAACACAAAAACAGGTCACAAAAGTGCCGAAAATCTGAAACTAAAAATGGTGGAAATTAATAGATTATTCAAGATCAGGAAGAGAAAGACTCGGTTGATATTTTGTCTGGCATTCTTCCTCAAAACTCTTAAGAGCAGGCAGGAGCGATCCTTTATTGGAGTGTCCAAAATCCAAGAGCAGAAGGGAGAACAAGTGGTTGAGATCACAAGTACACGAATGCCAATTGCTTTCACACACAGGCAGCTAATGGTTTTCATAGTGTCTGTACCTTGCTGTGGACTTGTCTTATTTCATTTTGATAATTTTTTAGTGCTTTGTTTCAGTTTGCGGCATGCACTGTAGCTGTAAGAAAGAAAGGCTTGCACTTAAGGGCATACCGTCAAAGCAGTTCCCACAGTGAATACAAATGGTAATGAGATGAATGATCAGTTGGTATGTTTTTAGTGCTGCACTGGAGGAATGTTGGCCAGGATATTAGAAAAATGAAACAATTCAAGGGAAGGTTAAAATAAATTCTTCAGAGATGGTGGTCAGATGGAATCTCTGCTATTTCGAAACATGGAAACATAGAAAATAGGTGCAGGAGTAGGCCATTCAGCGGTTCGAGCCTGCACCACCATTCAGTGAGATCATGGCTGATCATTCACCTGAGTCCCCCTTTCCTGCTTTCTCTCCATGCCCCTTGATCCCTTTAGCCTTTAGGGCCATATCGAATTCCCTCTTGAATATATCCAATGAATTGGCATCAACAACTCTCTGCGGTAGGGAATTCCACAGGTTAACAACTCTCTTGAGTGAAGAAGTTTCGCCTCATCTCAGTCCGAAATGGCTTACCCCTTATCCTTACACTGTTTCCCCCTAGTTCTAGACTTCCCCAACATCGGGAACATACTTCCTGCATCTAACCTGTCCAGTCCCGTCAGAATTTTATGTTTCTATGAGATCCCCTCTCATCCTTCTAAACTCCAGTGAATAAAGGCCCAGCCGATCCAGTCTCTCCTCGTATGTCAGTCCAGCCATCCCGGGAATCAGTCTGGTGAACCTTCGCTGCACTCCCTCAAGAGCAAGAACGTCCTTCCTCAGATTAGGAGACCAAAACTGAACAGAATATTCCAGGTGAGGCCTCACCAAGGCCCTGCACAACTGCAGTAGGGAGCTCCCTGCTCCTATACTCAAAACCCCTAGCTGTGAAGGCCAACATACCATTTGCCGCCTTCACCGCCTGCTGTACCTGCATGACAACTTTCAATGACTGATGTACCATGATACCCTGGTCTCGTTGCACCTCCCCTTTTCCTAATCTGCCACCATTCAGATAATATTCTGCCTTCGTGTTTTTGCCCCCAATGTGGATAACCTCACATTTATCCACATTATACTGCATCTGCTATGCATTTGCCCACTCACCTAACCTGTCCAAGTCATCCTGCAGCCTCTTGGCATCCTCCTCACAGCTCACACCGCCAACCAGTTTAGTGTCATCTGCAAACTTGGAGATATTACACTCAATTCCTTCATCCAAATCATTAATGTATATTGTAAATAGCTGGGGTCCCAGCACTGAGCCCTGCAGCACCCCACTAGTCACTGTTTGCCATTCTGAAAAGTACCTGTTTCTCCCGACTCTCTGCTTCCTGTCTGCCAACCTGTTCTATCCACGTCAGTACATTATCCCCACTACCATGTGCTTTAATTTTGCACACCAATCTCTTGTGTGCGACATTGTCAAAAGCCTTTTGAAAGTCCAAATACACCACATCTGCTGGCACTCCCTTGTCCACTCTACTAGTTACATCCTCAAAAAATTGCAGAAGATTTGTCGAGCATGATTTCCCCTTCATAAATCCATGTTGACTTGGACCGATCCTGTCACTGCTTTCCAAATGCGCTGTTATTTCATCTTTAATAATTGATCCAACATTTTCCCCACTACTGATGTCAGGCTAACTGGTCTATAATTACCAGTTTTCTCTCTCCCTCTTTTTTAAAAAGTGGTATTACTTTACCTACCCTCCAGTCCATAGGAACTGATCCAGAGTCGATAGACTGATGGAAAATGATCACCAATGCAGCCACTATTTCTAAGGCCACTTCCTTCAGTACTCTGGGATGCTGACTATCAGGCCCCGGGGATTTATCGGCCGTCAGTCCCATCAATTTCCCTCATGCAATTTCCTGCCTAATAAGGATATCCTTCAGTTCCTCTTTCTCACTGGATCCTTGGTCCCCTTGTACTTCCGGAAGGTTATTTGTGTCTTCCTTTGTGAAGACAGAACCAAAGTATTTGTTCAACTGGTCTGCCGTTTCTTTGTTTACCATTGCTGAAGCAGTCTGTTAATGATATTGAAGGGTATTAGATAGTTGGTTGTTAAAGAAGAATACGAGAGAGCAAGCAGGCAAGTGGGACTTGACTAGTTGGCTGTGCAGAGAAAAACAGACTTGATGAGCTGAAGTTTGATTCTGTGCTCAAATCTAGAATTGCATAAACTACCTGCTTTTCTTCATATAATGTGATGCAATCTTTAGCTTCCATCTGCACAGCCAGAACAGACAGATGGAGCTTCAGTTTAATTTATCTTCCAAAGAGTAGCATCTCCAAAAATGTTAGACTCCCTCCGAGTTCCACTCTGCAGTGTTAGGCTTGATTATGCACTCTAGTCTTGTGGCTGGAACCCACAACCTGCTGACTCAGAGAGGCAAGTGTGCCCAACAACTGAGTCGAACTGATGCTCCAGTACAGATAGACCTGCAGGAGCCAATTTTGAGTGCAGCAACCACTGACTAATTGGCAACAAGTTGTCACAAAAAGGAAGTAATGGCACTTCCAAATTATGTATATGAACAATAACCAGTTAATTGAGCTAGATTTAGAAGTTGTCCTCCTCAAAATCTGATCATAGCCAATATAAAAATGTGGATTTTTTTTTAATTACTTAGTTACCAGGAGCTATATTTCAAAAAAGCAAGATAAATAGCCTTGTTTGTGTCAAAGCAGAAAAAATGGCATGCTTTCATATAAGCAGCAAAAATGGAATCTGTGCATTACTGGGGAAAAAAGTGATTTAGCACTTTAATAAGATGCCATTGTGAATCATGGCAGGCGGAAACCAACATGTAAAATTGCTTTAATATTGGAATTCTCTGAATAAACTGAAAACATGCTAATATTCATATTTATTGATGCAATGTCTGGAAGCTACAGTAGTTCATAAAATGTTAATGAGCACGATGACTCAAGGAGAGGGGAAACCTCGGCTCTTACAACAGCCTACAATTCTAAGCTAGTTGATAAAGAAGAAAATTGTTCATTTCATCTAATGGAATTTTTTTTCTCAATATTCTGACAAATGTTTACCATTTTGCATGCATGCTAATGTAGAAAACTTTGGTTTATGTTGTGTAATTTGGTGGAGCGCAAGGTCCCTCACGCATAAATTACACAATGCCTTCAGGCCTCATTCAACACAGTTTGAACAACAACTTCAGCATTGCAAAATTAGAAAGGATGTACTTTTACCCCGCTTTGTCCCTAAGTCTCCCCACATGGCAGTCCCCAGCCACAAGTAACTTTCCCATGGTATTTTGCCCATCTTCCATTTCTCCTGTTGGGAATATTTTGGATTATTTGTCCACTCAGTTTTTCCTTGATAACATCGCTAAATTCTTGTGCGATACTTGGATGTAATTTTATGACATTGGAAATTAGTGAAGATTCCTTTCAGTTTAACATGTGACTAAATAAAAGATCGTTCCAAGCGATAATGTTAATGTATAGAATTTAACACCAACTTTCAAACTTTATCTGATAAGTAGTGAACAGTTTTTTGAGAATCTCTTTAAATTCCAAACATCAGAAGGGAGGTAACACTATTGCAGTGTGTAAATCCACTGACAGTCTCAGCACCTGTTTTTTTTTCTACGCTAACATAATGGGCCCAAGTTTCCACATGATTTGCGCCTGATTTTTAGGAGCAACTGGTGGAGAACGGACTATCTTAGAAATCGCAATTCTCCACTTTTTTTTTTCTGCAGTTCTAGTCAGGTAGAACAGTTCTACTTTGGAACAGAATGTTTTCTTCAAAAGGGGGCGTGTCCGGCCGCTGACGCCTGATTTCAAAGTTTCCACAGTGAAAACGTACTCCAAACTAACTTAGAATGGAGCAAGTGAAGATTTTTGTAGAACTGAAAAAACCTGTTCTGCACATTAAAAAAAATCAGGCGCAGGTTACAAATTAGGCGCCCAGAACGAGGTGGGGGGGAAGGGAAGTCATTAAGTTCTACAATAAATCATTATTTATACTTCTACAAATATTATACAAATAAATCCAACCTGAATAAACATTTATAAGCAAAGAAAAGATTAAATAAACCATCTTCCTACCTGTGTGAAAGTGCTTCAGGCACGGAGAATGCTGCAGTCAGCCTGAGGCGCCCGTTCTTCCCGTGGGGGGGGCAGGAGGAGGCGCCCGTTCTTCCCGTGGCGGGGGGGGGAGGCGGAGGCGCCCGTTTTTCCCGCGGCGGAGGGGGGGGGAGGCGCCCGTTCTTCCCGCGGCAGGGGGAGGAGGCACCCGTTCTTCCCGCGGGGGGGCGGGGGAGGAGGCGCCCGTTCTTTCCCGTGGGGGGGGGGAGAGGAGGCGCCCGTTCTTCCCGCGGCAGGGGGAGGAGGCACCCGTTCTTCCCGCGGGGGAGGAGGCGCCCGTTCTTTCCCATGGGGGGGGGGGGGGAGATGAGGCGCCCGTTCTTCCCGCGGCGGGGGGAGGAGGCGCCCGTTCTTCCCGCGGGGGAGGAGGTGCCCGTTCTTTCCCGCGGGGGCGGGAGGAGGCGCCCGTTCTTCCCGCGGGGGGGGGAGGAGACAGTGAGAAGGCTGCAAGTGCTGATGTGCTGATGGCAATGTGCTTTTATTAAAAAATGTTCAAAAATTAAACAGCGACAAAGAACTACAAAAATGGCCGAGGGTTCGCGCACGCGCAGCGTTGCTGGCAGGAAAAAAACTAATTTAAATAGTACCCGCCCCCTCCCACTTACAAAATCGGTGCGAGTGCAGGCTCCGCCTCCCTGGGCGCCGCGCCAAACAGACAAGGAGCTGCAGAACGCTCCAGAATTGCGAGTTTTTTTTCCGGCGCCGTTTTAGGTGCGAACAACGGGCGCCCAGCTCGGAGGGGCGCCCGTTTTTTATCGTGTGGAAACTTGGGCCCAATATTTCAACAGCATGTGGCAGATACCAGCCTCAGCTTTGCCAGGTACCAATCTGTTGTATTTTTTTTTAAAAAGGACCCAACCAAAAAAAGATTAAAACTGGCAAATGTGTTCTGGCTTCAGAAAACATTTTAATACCAGAAAACAAAAGTATGGCACGTGTATTTTTGGCGTAGATAAATATTTGCCATTGATCCGCTTGCTGTGTCACTCCTTAGTGTGTCAGCTGATCTGGTAGTATTCACATCTTCAAGTCATACGGTTGTGAATTCAAATCATACACCAAGAGTTTGCACTCAAAATCGAAGCTTATATGCCAGAACAATACTAAGGCAGTGCTACATTGTTGGAGATTCAGTCCGACAGAGGAAATGTTAAACTGAGACCCCTTCCACCTGCCCTCGTGGTTCAAGTGGACATTAAAGATCCCATGCCATTATCAAAAGCAGGAGATTTCCCAGTATCCTGGTTAATATTGCTCTTATTCAACACAAACCAAAAATGTTATCTCGTTGCTGTTGATAGGATCTTGCTGTGTGCAGTATGGCTGCCACATTTGTTAACACAACAGTAGTTGCACTTCAAAATGTTTCATTTATGTGAAGCACGAGGTGATATTTCTGAGAGATGTGATAAGTCACTGAAAAACTATTGTGCAGTACTTCTGTGTTGCATGGTCTCCTTGAACATATTCTTTGCGTACATTGAAAATGCTAAGAGAAGCTGACACTTCAATTGTATCATCGAGGATTTTTCCTGTCCACTTTTTTTAGCATTAGGGAAAGCGTGCTTGTACTCTATAGTACCTGATTTAGTCCCATGTTACAATGAGATCGGCATAGTTATTACAAGTTGTTGAATATATTTGTGGCTTGTAGGGCCATAAATTGTTGTGTATCCATTTTCAGTATGCAGTGGGAAGTTGCTATGAGGAAATTGTGTGTTGGGGGTCCAGGAAATGAAGGTAAAATATCAATAACAAGAAGTCGTGATTTTTAAAAATGAAGAGATGATTGGGTTTAGATAAAGTGGTATTTGACTTTATAGTGGATGCAAAATAAAATTCCATCGAATGAAATTGGAAATATTTGGATTAAAATTGGATTATTGTCTAAATTGTTCCAGTTCAGCTGCAACTAATTGTCCATTTCAGCATCACAGTCTTTCTCTGAGATGTGCAGCCCATTTCAGGTCATTGTCAGAATCTGAAAAACTAGTGTCAAGGGAAAGCATCCAAAGCACGTGTATTTTTCAAAATGTTTTCAGAAGTTCAAGTTGCTTTCTCTGTCTTGTCAGAATTTGATCATAATATTCAGTCAGCTTTTGATAAACTAAAATTCTGTTCAATCAGATTAATTAGCAAAGCATTCCATTACAGGAGCTCACTGCAATACAAAATCTGCATGTTTACTGTATCTGTAATATATACTGCAAGTGAGTTGCCCAATCATGCAGAAACCATGTGTATTAATGCACTGCAACGGAATTGTCAGGTGTGGATTGACACTTAGGATTTTTCAGGAAGTGGGTTCCTGATTGCAGTGTGGTTGCCCGTGGGCAAGCACTGAACAAAGTACGCAGGAAGGAGAAACTTGAGGGAAGGACCACCTCTTGTGCACATCCTTGCAGCTTGTTCAAAAACAAACAAGGCCTGGAAGAAGTGAGTCTGCAACCCCCTTCGAAGAAAAGGCAAGACAAAACAAAGAAAAACCCAAGTTAATTGAAAGTGATCCGACTTGAATCTGTAATCGTTTTGTGTTGTGCTGTTTTAATCGAAGTTCAAATGACGTGGACTTTGATTTCACTGGAAAGTGCATTAAGGTTTCTGCACGAAGACGGGCAGCTATTTAATCCAAGAGGCAGTATATTGAGTCATTGTTTGTAGTATGGGATCTAGCTGTTAGAGACTAATAATACAACTGACCATTAGAAGAGTTTTCATTTTAAATCGAATCAATGTGGACTAATCTGCTCCTGTGCTCTGTGAACCTGTTCAATTGATAAGACAGCTGATGTTCCAGAACTGGCTTTTTGCTGTAGCTGCTGCCATGGTCTGTAATCTCCATTTGAGACTTGGCTTTGCTTGATGAGGGCAATATATTAACACTGTGTTGCAGGAATCAGTTGCTGGTGTTGCTCCACAAGACTCTGAACAGACAAAATGAATACTGCAAGGAGAACATGTAGTTCAAGTTTAGAAATATAATGGAAATATTTAGGGGGGCAGCTTAATATGTAATTTCTGATAGTTGTACCTAAAATTTAAGTGCAGAAATACTGGAAAAACATTGTAAAACCAAACCAAATCATTGGCAAATTTGCATAATAACTTTTCATCTGCTTGCAACTCCTCCCTTCACAACCAAAAAAACAGAAGTAGATGAGCAGTTTTGGAAATCACCAAAATCTTCTCAATGCAATCATTCCTGTCCCTCGTCATTGAACCATGATGTTTGATGTACCGGTGCATCCTGTTTATTCAAATTGAGTTTGAAACTGATTCCATGTATTGTTCTATTTTGACAATCTACATTCATATAGCATTTTCAACATTGCAAATGTTTCAAGGAAATTCACAGATCGTCGAAGAATTCGGAATGATGACCATAAGCAGGCTGGAAGAGAGATTGTGAGGAGGCTTTTGAAAGCAGGGAGACCAGTAGGAAGGTGGAGGAGTTTAGGGAAAGAGTTAACAAAGAATAAGGCCACCCATGGTAGTATAGGAAGTGATGGTGTGGAGATGACCTGGAGGCCAGAGTTAGAGGACTGGAGAACATGGGCTGGTCTGTCGAGCTCAGAGGTTGCAGATATAGGATAAGTTGAGGCACCAGAAAGATTTGTAAACAAGAACAACAACTTGTATTTATATAACGCCTTTAACACAGTAAAACATCCCAAGGCGCTTCACACAAGCATTTTAAAACAAAAATTGACACCAAGCCACATTAGGAGAAATTGGGGCAGACTTGATCAAAGAGGTAGTTTTTATGGAGCGTCTTAAAGGAGGCGAGAAAGGTAAAGAGGCAGAGAGGTTTAGGGTGAGAATTCCAGAATTTGATTTTAATGCTTTGGGACTTGGGGAGCGAATGGTGATCAGTGAGGGATGCACAAGCAGGATAGTGCAGAACAGGATGTGGACAGCGGCGTTTTTGATGAATTGGAATTTGTGTGAAGTGGAACCCAACAGGAGTATGATGAACAAATAGAGACTGTAGAAAGTGTGAAGACAGATTTTAGCAACAGTGCTGTTGAGGAAGGGTGGAGGCATAGGTGTTAAGGAGGTGGAAGCTAAGCAGTCTCGGCGATGGGTGGGATAGAGGATTTGATGCTCGGTGTCCAACAGAATACCATCATTGTACATTGTGTGGTTCAGCCTGAGCTTACCAGGAAGGGATTTCTTTGGTGGGAGCAAAATCGGGTGGCTTCAGTTGGAGGAAGTTCTTGCTCACTTGATATCAGTCTAGCATTATGAAAATAGTCATAAAAGCTATCCTTTATCTAATTAGCTATACTTTCTGCTGTTGGCAGTATCGTTCTAGATTTGAGGATGATATCGACAAAGGATGTTGTATTAACTGTTGATTTTAAATGCCTTACGCTTAGAAAGAAAGGAAGCTAGAAATGCCTTTCCTAACTTCAGCGCCTCCCAAAGCACTTTGCAGCAAATTAAGTTGTTTTTTGAAGTGTAGTCACTGTTGTATTGTGGGAGTGAAAAAATTACCCAGAATTTGAAAATGGCACCTGTAAGAGCTTGCGTGAGTATCTGAGACATAATTCTCCTTTCAAAGTATTGTCACATCAATTCGAAGATGTTTTGTGACTCTAAATGCATGCGCTAACTTTTGACAACATTGAAATTATGAGCTAGTCTGGCATTTTTGAGTTACTCATTATTTCATTCAGAAAAGTGTTTGGTGTTTTAGAAATTGTCCGTTAAAGATGGAAAAGCTCTTAATTTAAATCATAACTGAAAGGACTAAGGGCATAAGTTCCTCAATAGCTTTCAATTGAATTGTGTCTTGAGCAACAACAGCTTGCAATTATATAATACCTTCAATGGAAAAGAAACATCTACGGCAATTTACGAACAGAAATAGATAAAGCAACAGGCACCGAGACATTGAAAGAGAAATTAGGAGGAGTAATCAAATGCTTGTGTGAAATGATGGGTTTTGAGAAGATTTTCAAAAGGAGAGAGAGAAATTCAAAGGTTCAGAGAGGAAGTTTTGGCGAATAGAGCTGAATGGTGAAGCTTGGGTAGTGGGGATTGTACAAGAGGTTAGAGTCAGCTTAAAGGGCTTTAGCTTGGAGGGTATTGTGGAAATGAACATAAACGGTCTTGGTGATGGATAGGATACCAGGTTTGAATCAATAAGCAGCCAAGGTTTCAGATGGCCAGTCACAAACTGAGTATCTAGCAGAGTGGAGAATTGTGTCAGTGGCAAGATAGCAGAGATTATAGTGGGGGCCCAGAAATGACCGTCCATTGGAGGAACTCATGATGTTACATGATGTTAGCCAGATAGTCTGACAGTGGAGGTGATTGTGGGGCCAAGAGAAGTGATGGATAGTTCCAGCTGGATGTCATCAGCATACATATAGAAATTCCATGCACGTGGATGATGTCACCAAGGCAACGAAGGATAGATTTTTGAGGCACTCCGGAGGTAACAATGTGAGGATGGGCAGAGAAACCATTGCTGGAGATATGCTGGCTATAAATCAAATAGCCAGGAGTCGGACCCCACACAAGGGCAGTCCCAAAAAGTTGGGCAACAGAGGAGAGGAGGGTGGTATGGTCACTGTAATGCTTTGGTGGAGACCAGGAAGGATAACATCTAACAATCATCATCATTGAGAAGGTCACTGATGACTTTGGCCATAGCCACCTTGATATTGCAGGAAGAACAGAAGTTGTACCAGAGAGATTTGAACAGGAGGTTTGAGATCGGTAGCCACAGAGCTGGGAGACGATGACACATTTGAGGAGCTGAAAGAGAAAAGGAAAGTTAAAGATGAGACAGTAGTTGAAGCGGATGGAAGGATAAAAGGTCAGTTGTTTGAAGAGGTGTTAAATTTGATGACAGCCTGAAAGAGGGACAGTAATTTAGGAGAGAGAGTCAATGACTGTATCGAAGAAATGGTCAGAGGCTATCACTTAGTGTTTCAGATCTCAAGAATGTAGATGGCATAAAAGATGGAGTCAAGAGAGTTGCTGTGGGGAAAGGGAGGGGAGTTTACATGAAGGGTGAGATGTCTCCGCAAGATCCGACAAATCCCCCAGGAGGAGAGGCGCACCAACATCATTCAGGCTAACATCCCAGCATTGAAGTACTGACCACACTCGATCAGCTCCGCTGGGCAGACCACATAGTCCGCATGCCAGACACGAGACTCCCAAAGCAAATGCTCTACTCAGAGCTCCTTTGTGGGAAACGAGCCAAAGGTGGGCAATGGAAACGCTACAATGACACCCTCAAAGCCTCTCTGATAAAGTGCAACATCCCCATTGACACCTGGGAGTCCCTGGCCCAAGATCGCCTTCAGTGGAGGAAGTGCATCCGAGAGGGCGCTGAGCACCTTGAGTCTCAACACCGAGAGCATGCAGAAATGAAACACAGACAGTGGAAAAGAGCGTGCGGCAAACGAGTCCCACCCACCCCTTCCCTCAACGACTATCCTGTGACAGAGTCTGCGGCTCTCGTATTGGACTGTTCAGCCACCAAAGAACTCCCTTCTAAGTGGAAGCAAGTCTTCCTCGATTTCGAGGGACTGCCTATGATGATAATGATGATGAGATTGAGTTAATGCAGGAGGGTAGAGAAGGCCAACAGAAAAGGGGTTTGAGTTTTGGTTGAGTATGAGGAGTCGCTCAGTGCAGAGGCTAGGGGAGGAGAGAACAGAGGTAAGGAAGTCAGTGTGTGGCTTCGGAGGGGCAATATGCAATCAAGATTTTGAGTGAGACAGGAGGAATGGTAATCATAAAGGTTTAGATTTGCTATGGAAAAGGAAAGGGGGCAACCTAGAGTAAAAATATTTCATTGGAGAGAGGCCGATTTCAGTGGGTTGAGAATGGATTTGACCCGGGTTAATTGGCAGGCAAAACTGTAATCGAACAATGGGCTGCTTTTAAAGAGGAGATGATTCAGGTATGGCCGAGGTTCATTCCCATGAGGGCGAAAGATATGGAAACGAAAGCCAGAATTCCCTGAATGACAAAAGAGAGAGAGTAAGATGAAGCAGAAAAAAGGTTCATATGACACATGTCAGATTGAGAATACAAGTGAGAACCAACCTGAATATAGAAAGTTTAGAGGGGAAGTGAAAAAGGAAATGAGGGGCAAAGAGAGAGTATGAGAATTAATGGGCCGCTAACATAAAAGGGAATCCAAAAGTCTTCTATCAACAGATAAATAGTAAACTGGTAGTAAGAGGAGGGGTGGGGCAGATTAGAGGCTAAAATGGAGGCAGAGGCCATGGCTGAGGTACGAAATGAGTACTTGCATCTGTCTTTACCAAGTAAGAAGATGCTGCTGAAGTCATCGTGAAGGAGGAACTAGTTGAGATATTGGCTGAGATAAAAATTGATGAGGAGTTCCCAGAAAGGCTGGCTGTACTTCAAGTAGGTAAGTCATCAGGATCGGATTGGATGCATCCTCAGATGCTGAGGAAAGTAAAGGCGAAATTGCAGAGGTAGTGGCCATAATCTTCGAATCCTCCTTGGATACGGGGCTGGTGCCAGAGCACTGGAGAATTGCCAATGTTACACCCTTGTTTAAAAAAGAAGGGTGCAAGGATAAACCCAGCAACTCCAGGCCAGTCAGTTTGATCTCGGTCGTGAGGAAGCTTTTGGAAACGATAGTCCGGGACAAAATTAACAGTCACTTGGACAAGCATGGGTTAATTAAGGAAAGCCAGCACGGATTTGTTAAGGCAAATCATGTTTAACTAACTTGATTGAGTTTTTTTTAATGACGTAACAGAGCGTATTGATGAGGGCAATGCGTTTGACGTGGTGTACATGGACTTCCAAAAGGCGTTTGATAAAGTCCCATCTGATAGGCTTACCAGCAAAGTTGAAGCCCATGGAATAAAAGGGACAGTGGCAGCATGGGTATGGAATTGGCTAAGTGACAGGCAACAGAGTAGTGATGAACGGTTGTATTTCAGTCTGGAGGAAGGTGTACTATGGTCCCCAGGGGTCGATACTAGGACCACTGCTTTTCTTGATGTATATTAATAACTTAGACTTTGGTGTTCAGGTCACAATTTCAAAATTTGAAGATGACTCAAAACTTGGAAGTATAGTGAGGAGGTTAATGATGGACTTCCAAGAAGATATCGACAGGCTGGTGGAATGGGCGGACCCATAGCAGTTGAAATTTAATGCAGAAAAGTGCAAAGTGTTACATTTTGGTCGGAAGAATGAGAAGTAGTCAAATAAACTGAAGGGTACAATTTTAAACGGGGTGCAAAAACCGAGACCAAGGAGCAGATCTACACAAATTGTTGAAAATGGTAGGGCAGGTAGAGAAAACTGTTAAAAAAGCAGACTGGATCCTGGGTTTCATAAATAGAGACATAGAGTACAAAAGCAAGGAATTTGTGATGAACCTTTATAAAACACTGGTTCGGCCTCAATTGGAGTATTCTGTAGAATTCTGGGAACCATACTTCAGGAAGGTTGAGAGAAGTTTTTAATAGAGGTGTTCAAAATCATGAGGGGTCTAGTCAGAGTAGATGTAGAGAAACTGTTCCATTGGCAGAACGGTCGAGAACCAGAGGACACAGATTTGAGATGAGTGGCGAAAGAACCAAAGGCGACATGAGGAAAAACTTTGTTACGCAGCTAGTGGTTAGGATCTGGAATGCACTGCCTGAAAGGATGGTGGAGGCAGATTCAATTGTGGCTTTCAAAAGGGAATTGGATAAGTACCTGAAAGAAAAAAAAATTGCAGGGCTGCGGGGAAAGGGCAGGAGAGTCGGATGACCTGAAGGGCTCTTGCAGAGAACCAACGCGGGCTTTATGGGCCGAATGGCCTCCTACTGTGCTGTAACCATTCTATGATTATGTGATTGTATGATGCTTGAAAGAGGGAAGGTGACAGAGGTGCAGGGGATAAATTAAATTGTGACTGTCATCACCACACTGATTTGGATGGAGTAGCTGATGAAATGTACAGCCAGGTGAGGGGGCTTCAGTGAGTAAAAAAGGACTGCCATTCATGAAACAGGTTTCTGTGAATACCCAGCCTCGGCAATTTTCCATGAGCTGCTTTGTAATGGTCAAGCTTCAGGTGAAATACTTTAATGCTTTAGGAAATGTAGGCAATGCCTCTCCAGAAATTGAGAACTCAGCAATGAGGCAGACCTGAGCCTGTTGGCTGCTGTGCAACCCTTTAGCCTTTGTTAGTTGTGAAATGCATTTTTTTTAATAAAGGTTATTTTTAGGTGTGTCGGAATTAGAAGTAGGCTCATGCTGGAGAGCTGTGGCTGTAAAGTCTTTTTTCAAAAAATATTTGCCTTGGAAAAAAGATCCTAAATTTAGCATGGGTAATTTGCAGATATTGTGGTTTGACCACCAACCTCCTGCTAAATAAAAATATAATTAAAGAACTTTCCTCCCGTAGGCATAATGAATTGTGGCCAGATATATGTTACCACATCCTTTGCAGCGTGATCCATTTCAAGGCAGCTCATGGGAAATTTGCTGAAAAAATAGTCACTCAAGCTGATTCGAGGCAGGAGATGCAGGGTGTGCTGGAGCTAAAACATTTTCAGTCATTGTAAATTAAAACTTGGAGTTAATTGGGGAAAAAAAAACACAATTCCTTTTTCACTCACAGAAAACGGCAAGTTGAACAATGAGCAGAATGATTCCCGATAAGTTGTAGAGTGAAGTGCGGTAGAGGAACTGACGACATGTAATCAATGCAACAAGAAAGCATTGAAAGGCAGTGAAGGCCTTAGTTGGCCAAGTTCATCATTTGTACCCAGATGGCTGGCAAGTAGAATTTTTTTTGGCTCCGCAATACAATGAAGTACATCAAGTCACAATATTGCCCTTTTATATGGCTCAAGTTTATTTAAGACAGATGGGTTAAACTTTTCTGGCTTGCTATTGGCAGAAAATGAAATAAGTTTGAATCATCTCAATTTACCACAAGCCATAGTGAACATGAATACACAGCACAGGAAACTCTGCAATCTGTTATTCATTGGCAATAACATGCTAGGTCCAGAGAATTCAAATATTTTCAGTGATAGAGGGCACCTGCTGAAGTTCAATGTTGGAAAAATGTATGTTGCACCTAACGTGTGCCATGTCTGCATCTTCACAATGTAGGTATATAGGGTATAAAAGGCTATCTGCCCCAGACACCATTGTGCCTTGGCTCAATTAAGTGCATACAGAATTTTTAAAAAATCAAACGAGCAGCATGTTTTTTTGCTTGATTTTAAATTAGATTCGTGTATGAAAATGTCCCTTGTGTTGAATTTTATTTTATTTTCAATTTGAGAGTAAGGGACCAGATTTTGCTGCAGCTGTTAGTTAGACTTACCCCTGCACGCTTCAGCTCAAAACATGTCTGCTGACAAAGTTACTGAAAGTGCGAGGTGATAACGTTGCAGCAAGGGAAACAGGCCATCAGGGACCTGAGTGAACAGGGTAACCAACTGAGTATCTCCTGAGAACCAATCGGATTGAAGGATTGAGAAATAAACTGCACAAGGACTGAGAAGGAAGTGTAAATTAGAGTGGGTGAATTCAATGTCAAATCAGGTACAGAAAGAGAAATAGAGGCCCCAAGTTTCCACATGATTTGCTCCTGATTTTTAGGAGCAACTGGTGTCGAATGGAGTATCTTAGAAATCGGAATTCTCCACATTGAGTTTTCTGCAGTTCGAGTCAGGTCGAACAGTTTCACTTTGGAACAGAATTTTGTTTTCAAAAGTGGGCGTGTCCGGCCACTTACGCCTGATTTCAAAGTTTCCACAGTGAAAACGTACTCCAAACTAACTTAGAATGGAGTAAGTGAAAATTTTTGTACGCTTGAAAAAACCTTGTCTACACTTTAAAAAATCAGGCGTAGGTTACAAATTAGGCGTAGGGAACGAGGTGGGGGGGGGAGGGAGGGGAAGAGAAGTCATTAAATTCTACAATCAATCCTTAGTTATACTTATACAAATATTATACAAATAAATCCAACCTGAATAAAAATTTATAAGCAAAGAAAAGATTAAATAAACCATGTTCCTACCGTGTGAAAGTGCTTCAGGCAGGCCTTTCATGTTGGAGACAGGCAGCGGTGTGGCGTCAGTGTCTCGACGGCAGCGGCAGCAAGCAGCCTTCGAGCTGAGCTGCAGTGCTTGAGGCAGGGGTGTGGCGTCAGTGTCTCGTCTCGACGGCAGCGGCAGGCAGCAAGCAGCCTTCGAGCTGAGCTTCGGTGCTTGAGGCAGGCCTTCATTCCCCGCAAAGATGCAGCACCCGGATGGACTTGAGGCCATTCGGCCATGGGATTGCAGCGGCGTCAGTGGCTGGCCGGGTGCCGAAGAATGAACACAGGACACACGCAGCTGCAGATTTTAAATTCTTTAGGCCGTTTGGCCACGCTTATGGGGCGGCGTCAGTGGCTCGAAGGCAGCCGAAGAATCGGGAGCGGACGTGAGGCCATTCGGCCATGGGATTGCAGCGGCGTCAGTGGCTGGCCGGGAGCCGAAGAAAGAACAGCAGCAGCCTTCGAGCTGTGAGGGGGACTGACTGAGGCCATTTGGACAGGGAGAGGCAGCCACATCGACATCTTTCTATTTAAATTTGCAGAATGGGTGCTGCATTGTAAACACCACATATTATGCAATGGTTTGCTTTCTCATGCAAGAAATTCTTTGTTCTTGGTGGACGTTGATCCATTGCAAAGTTGAATTGGCACTTTTATTTCTCGAAACACGCAGTCCTTAATTTGAAGGCACCGGTTCTGCAAGTTTAGCAGTGAAAAGCTGAACTCACTGATTTCAGCAGGTGATTTATTCAGCAGTGCTGCTAAAAGCACTCCCTCACACACAGAAATATCAAGAAAATTAAAATACAAGCCTTTGCAGGGGTCCAAGAAACAAATCTTTACTTTTTCTGCAGTACTTTTAAAAATGGCCGAGTGCCAATGTTTACTTCAGACTGCGCGTGCGCGAACGCTCCAACGCGCACGCGCAGGGTTGCCGGCACCAAGAAGCCTCATTTCAATTGTACCCGCCCCCTCCTACTTACAAAATCGGCGCGAGTGGTAGGCTCCGCCCCCTGTGCGCCGCGCCAAGCAGACATCGAGCTCCAAGGAGCTTGAGAATACCGCACTTTTTTTCCGGCGCGGAAAACAGGCGCCCAGCTCTGAGGTGCGCCTTTTTCGCCGCGTGTGGAAACTTGGGGCCAGAGAGATGGAAAACAAGAGTCGACAAAGCAAAACTAACTTTTTAAAATGTTGCAATTAATAAAATTTCCCAAATCAACTTATACATGAATGAATGAAACTCCATCCTTGTAATAATTCATTTTAAGTGCCAGCGAAGTTGTTTGGCAGTAATTCGCCATTATCACATCAAGAGTGTACTTAGACTGAAATGTCCAGACAACTTTATGTGGTGTGTTTGGTTCATATCTACTCCATAAATACAACAACTTCACGCCGTTCAATGGATGTCAATGGTGAAGTAGGCAATGAACTGCTGTTTTTGCAAAGCTAATGTCAGTGTGGCACAACTCAAGACAGTAACGTTTGGATATTGGTTTTAACTGTGCAACTGATCTTCGCCTGAAGTTGCTGTTACATTTATACATAACTAAAAGCGAGCGCCATTAGACTCCCTGTTATTTTCACAGCAAAAAGCTAGCCCCATAGGTCCTTCCAAGGTAGCTGACCTGATTTTTGCTTTCTGTCCCTCTGTAGTTTTTCTGTGCATTTCCTCAGAAACATGGCTTGCATTTGGACCTCGGCATGTCAGTCAGACCTAACAATCCATTTCCCCCATTCATTGGCAAATGGAGAGCTCCAAGAAGCTGCATCATTGAAATGCCCAACTTTATACTTTTAAAATGGTAATGTGAGGGTGGTACTTTTTGGATCTTTTTCTTTTATCTTGCCCTTCTTCATTTTTGAACCTGGAGAATGTCAGTCGGCAATTCAACCATGACAGAAATCACAGCAAAGCTCAAACCTCTCTACACAAAAGCACTTTCCCCAGAGATTACTTGATAACTCTTGGGGGCATTTCTTTCCCCTTTCCCATTTCCCAGGCTAAGGACATTTAGGCCAACTGCAATTGACACTACTGCTCCTGAGATGAAAATCAACTAACACAGCATTGACTGGGAATCAAACTTATGGCTGTCGTCTTCTGTAGGGCTTAGTTCCACACATGGTATCTATCTACTAATTTATTGGATTGTGTTAGATCCATAATCTGCCTTTCCTCACAAAAGGAAAGAGTTAGTGAGTGCACTCCAAAAGTATTTCATTGGCTATAAAGAGCTTTGAGACGTCCGGTGGTCATGAAAGGCACTAAGTCTTTCTTGAGAGTTTTCAATTTACATACCGAGTAGTTCCTGGTTGGACAGCAACGGAGGCTGTTTGCAACCTTGGCATCCAATTTATCCACGAATTGCCCAACCATTTCTTCTCCATCACATAGACCAACTACTTCCACCTGCGTAGCCTCACCTGCCTCCGCTTTCTGACTGGACCCACAATCTGCTGAAACCCTTTCCCAAGTCAACGAGGGCAGACGACGAGGTCCAACACCGCCTTCTGTATGCCGGCGCAGCCTTCGGTCGCATGATGAAGAGAGTGTTTGAAGACCAGGACCTCAAAACCGGCACCAAGCTCATGGTCTACAGAGCAGTAGTGATACTCGCCCTCCTCTATGGTTCAGAGACATGTACAGCAGGCACCTCAAAACACTGGAGAAGTACCACCAGCGTTGCCTCCACAAGATCCTGCAAATCCACGTTGGTGTTCTCGCTGAGACCAACATCCCCGGCATCGAAGCATTTACCACACTTGACCAGATCCATTGGATGGGCCACATCGTCCGCATGCCTGACACGCGACTCCCAAAACAAGCTCTCTACTCGGAGCTTCGACAAGGCAAGCGAGCCCCAGTTGGGCAGAGGAAGCGCTTTTAGGACACCCTCAAAGCCTCCTTGAACAAGTGCAACATCCACACCGACACCTGAGAATCCCTAACCCAAGACCGCCCAAGGTGGAGGAAAAGCATCCGGAGGGTCTGTTCGCCGAGAGCAAGCTGAAGCTAAGTGCAGACAGCGGAAGGAGCGTGCGTCAACCCAGGCTCCCCACCCACCCTTTCCTTCAACCACTCTCTGACCCACCTGTGACAGAGACTGTCAATCACACATTGGACACTTCAGTCACCTGAGAACTCATTTTTAGTGTGGAAGCAAATCATCCTCGACTCTGAGGGACTGCCTCAGAAGAGAGACCTAAATGCATGTTGTTGTTCAGAACAGATTATCATCTACTGTCTTTGGTACGATTGAATTATTATTCAAATATGGAAAATAGATTTTTAAATAACTTTTTTTATTGATGTCCTAACCTTTGAATCAGGTAACGTGAACATAAAACAGCTTAAATAATTTCTAGAGTTGAAGTAGGTTTTCTACAATATTTGTCCAGTATGAATGGAAATAAAACTGTTCCACTTGACTAACTCCGGCTGTTGTGCTGCTTAGCCTTTTAAGACAAAAATATTGTTAGCATTACTCTCAGCACAAATCTGTAAACAGTGCCAGAGCATTAAAGACCAATGTCCTCAACTTGTTTGAATGCAGGATTCCTAACATTGGTTGGTGATCTCCAGTTATGTATACATTTGTATTGTTGGTCATTTAGGTCACTGATCACCAACGATGTCTCCGCAAGATCCTGCAAATCCCCTGGGAGGACAGGCGCGCCAACATCAGTGTCCTCGACGAAGCTAACATCCCCAGCATTGAAGCACTAACCAAAACTCTTATCAGCTTCGCTGAGCAGGCCACAGAGTTCGCATGCCAGGTACGAGACTCCTAAGCAAATGCTTTATGCGGAGATCCATCATGGTAAACGAGCCAAAGTGGGCAGCGGAAACGTTTCAAGGACACCCTCAAAGCCTCGCTGGAAAAGTGCAACATCACCACTGACACATGGGTGACCCTGACCGAAGACCGCCGGAGGTGGAGAAAGTGCATCCGGGAGGGGTTGAGCTCTTCGAGTCATGACGCAAAGAGCGTGAAGAGGCCAAGCGCAGGCAGCGGAAGGAGCGTGCAGCAAACCAGCCCCACCGACCCCTTCCCTCGATGAACGTCTGTCCCACCTGTGACTGGGTCTGTGGCTCTCGTATCGGACTGTTCAACCATCACAGAACTCCCTTTGGGAGTGGAAGCAAGTCTTCCTCGATTCCGAGGGACTGCCTATGATAACGTTCCTGGTCGTCACCTCCTCAGTTGCTGTCTTTTATGGTGTACTAATTTTTTTTTAAATGTTGGGCATGCAAACATAATTAAGTACTAAAATTGGACTTTTTTTTTTAAACACCACATCTTCAACATGTTAACCCCATACTGCTTGGGGATTAGACCATATTTTTTTGCTGACATTCTGTTGCAGAATTAGTTTGTATTTTTTTTAAAGAAACCTTTCACCTTTCATGCCCCGTGCCCCACCCCCAGCGAGTTTTATGCTTATCAAGATGAGGGAGACCATGTCTTATCAGTTCAAGATAAATGGCACGATTTTAGCAGAATGGAATTTGTGCCAGGACCAGGGAACACAGTTTATTATAATAAGCTTCCATTGTAAATGCAGTGCAGTGTTTGTCACTGTTAAATGATAGTTTGATTTTTTTTTTAATATACTGACTAAGTATTGGCTTGGCATACCATGGGATTGAAGAGGTCAATTTCATATCTCACATTGAGTACGCCCCACAGCCCAGCCAAATTACTATTGATAGAGAATTTAACTCTTGTCCCCCTTAAAAATTCCGGGGTACGGTTAATTTCAACAAATTGTTGGAAGCTTGTGCTTTTAATGCCTTGACAATTCTCTCTCTACTAACTCAAGGCAACAGAGGAGTTTTATTGACACTGCTATTGCATTTGAGAACAGAGTGAATCCACAGATCCCAGCATCACGGGGATCAAGGTGTCACTGAATTGAGGAGGCTCTGCTGCCAGTGATGAACAACCCAATTAACAGAAACGGGCCACATGCTGGAGGGATTAAATTTTCCAGGGACTTATTGCTCTGCAAATGTGTCATTAAATGATTCTGTGTAATAGACGGCATTTGTCTTTGTAGCGAGGAGGCGGCTGCAAACAGCAGCAGATGGTGCTATGCCTCATGAACTTGAAGATGAGCTGTGTGTCTGGTCGCCGTCATGCTACTGTGGCTGCATGGAGTTCTGCTGAGGAATCCTCTCCGGCCCAGCGGAGCAGTACACACTTTCCAAGTGGAACATGTTGCTGTAGAAAACGTGCAGCCAAGCTTGCTTTGCTGATGAGTGGCACTGTGTGTTTTCACAAAAAAGGGATGCCAATCACTTGGGAACATACTTGATTTCAAATACTGACTCCCGGGATTTTTAGTTCATGCCTGTGATTTGGCCCTTTAACTGTCCATTGTATCTGAAAATCCAAACTGATATTCACAAATAGTACTTCAGGTTCAGCAGTATCCACTGCATGTTGCTGAAACGTAATTTGAAGTGTCGATTTTCAAACTGTGATTTGCAAATCTTAGTCTGTGAGGCGGTTCCGCAGGCACCATGATAGTGGATTTTTGTTCGCCTGGAGCCAGGTATACTGTTTCCGACAAGAAGTGTCTCAAAAATTCTGGGCCACTTATTTTTTTCTCTATTTGTTAACATCCTGAAATAGTGCACTTTTCTTTTGAGTAGATGGTGCTGTCTTTTGAAGAAGTTCTTCAGCCATTTGATCTTGCCCTTGGAGAATACTAGCATAAAATCTTCCCATTACATCATTTAGCTGTTTCCCTGGAAGTGTGTCAACATTTGCAGGCATCTGTTACACAGACAAGTTTGAAAACCACTTATTTTAAAGGTGCGTGTAACCACCGACCAGGAGCCTCCCACTCAGCAAAACCATGCCTGTGTTTTGAGAGAGAGTGATTTATTTGCCTGTGAAGGAGCACTATTCCCTTGGCAACGAGAGGCTGTCTCCCATATTTGTGTTGCAAGCGAACTCTTGTTCTATCCCAAGTATCCTGCTTGCCCCACAGTGCTTTATTGGTTTTATTCAGCATCTCGTTTACCTGCCATTCTTATTTTCGGGCTGATTGTGTTTATTTTGTGCCCTGTGCATCCCTCCGCACGAGAGTTCCATCTCTTTTCCCAATCACGTTTTTGGTTTTTCACTTTCTGTTCTTTTTAATCTGGGTTTTCCCCGTCTCCTTTCCTTTCTCTGTTTTTACTCCCCTTTTGGCATCATGCACGACCTCAGTCTGTCCAGATTCTCTTGTTCTGACGCAAAGGCCTGACGTTAAGTGCAGTGCTGTACTGCACTTCACCACACACGAAGTATTCAGAACTACACCCCAAGAGCTTCTGCAGTAAAAAGGAGTTTTACTCAAAATGAGATCAACATTTACCAGTAATAGTTCCTTTTATAAGACCCTAAATTTGAAAGTCGCACATGGTATAAACAATATTTGTGACGGATGCCAGATTGTGCTGACCAGTCACGCAGTCCTATTTCAGGTATTGCATTATTGATCAACAACCATTCCAGGTAACTGGATTGCACACACATCGCAGGAACAATTTTCAAACATTCTACTCGTACAGAAGGTTAACATGACTGAGTATGCATCTTTTTGCATTTGGGAAACAATTGCAGGTGAGATGTTCAAAAATAAAGAATGCAGCACCCTATCACATAATTTGCATTTGAAAACACAAAAAAAATCAATGACTTTTTAAAGTTCAGTCATAGTTATGAAAGTAAACACAGTAAGTAGCCTTTGTGCACTCACCAAGATTCTCTAGATGGTAACGAAGATCAGTGACCAGTTTTGCTGTTGGTGGAGACTGTTTTCAAGAACACCAGGAGAGCTCCCTGCTTTTCTGCACATCGTTCCCTGGGCTGTTTTGCATCAATCTGAACAGGTAGACAGGACTTGGGTTTAACATATTTCCATATTTCCCAAAAGGCAACATCTCTGATCCCTCAATGCTGCACTGACGTGTCAGCCTAGATTATGATTGAATGTAGAAAATTCTGACTGAGACAAGAGTACTACTGAGCCAAGCTGACGCAGGACTATTTCACAAGGCTTCCTTAGCCACCATTGTTATTTGGTCGTTCTTCACAGACATGGCATTGTTGTCCAGAGTATAAAACTAGACTGACCTGTTGGGTGCTTAATATATGTTCAAGTATTTTGGGGGCCTCTTAAAATGTTTTAGATTTTGCATAAAATCTATGCAACAAAAGGATGTGTCGGCAATTATGGTGTTGCCAGTAGGATTTCAGTGAAATTTAATATGTGGCATGTATATATTTTATTTAACTCTAGCTCACTCTCTGGTTTTTCCCACTTGGATTTCGTGGATATGTGAAACTTCCATACTTTGTCCAACTATGAAAAGCATCCAGCAATATAGTGGCATTTTCTGTCCATCCAAACCTTGGAGAGAGCATTTGGTACTGTAACACCAGTGGTTGCAGCAGTATGATGGTGGTGGTAGTGATGTTAATTCCTGGATTCTTTTACCTCAATCTGGTTCAGTAAAATTACTGAGTCGAATACCTCTTGTGCTTTGAACAAAGCAGTCTTTATTACCGGCCAGTAAGACCTATCAGACAGAAGATATACTCTCTGGATAGAGCGTACACACTCCCTACGGATAGGTGAAGTTACATCGTAAAGCGTTAACAGTTATACAGTTTTGAAATCAGATAACAAAATACAAATGGATTGACAGTCTAACTCAGTCACTCATTAGTCAATCTATATGAGATGTTCTTCTTGAAAGCTTAAGTATTGCCTCCAAATGTTTCAATCTAATGGTGTGACTATTTATTTACTGAGACCTTGCAATTCTGCAGATGTATTTCATGTTACAATTATATATTATTGGCAGGATTAGTGACTTGAAACCTTGAGACAGACTGTTAGCTAAGCTGATGTTGCGCTATTTGCAATCTGACATTCTCCCAGCTATTCTTCCATGGCTTATACATTTTCATATATCCCGTTTACTTTACTGTCCTTAATTCCATATATTCCGTTCAGATATCCACATCCCCCCTTTTATCATTCTATGATAACATTTAGGATCATTCTATGAGTATTGCATTGTTGAGTAGTTCTCTAGTTTGTTGGATCATAACCCGGGAACCCTTGACCACAAGAGGGTCTGCTAACCTTGTCATTGCTTTACAGCAGAGGTTAAGGCAACCAACAATCAAACAGCAGGTAATTATTATGATGAGAACAATTGCGCCATGTATTAGATAGGATCTCCAAGATCCACCCAGAAACCAATCAAACCTGCTAAGTTCTTTTGCTGGTGTGGATAACTTTTTCACCTCCCTCCTTATGTGATCGGCAAGGTGGGTTATGTTTTCTGAACTATCAGGAATGTAAGTGCAACATTCAGATCCTATCAGGGCACACGTTCCCCCTTTCTCAGCTAACAGGTAATCGAGGGCCATTCGGTTTTGTAATGCTACGGTCCTTATCGCTACCATTTCAGCTGTGATGCCCTCCAGAGCCTCAGCAGTGCGGTTAGCTACCTGTTCCAATATCGTTTCTTTGAATCCATCTAACAGTCTCAGTTAGGGTCAGGGGAACGGTGCGCAAAGGAATTCCCCCTTTGGAATGTATAGGGATATGTGAACACACCCAGCATCTAGTGAAGTGCCCTTTTTCCGCATAAACGTAAGACATAAACAAAAAGGTGTTTACATGGAGCTCTCGCCTTTGTCTTCCTTCCCGTGCACCAAAACTGTCATATATCAACACTATTATGCAGACAGTAGCATACAGACACAGTCTCATCTTATAAATAGTCCCATTATTTAGCTGATAAAAAGAGTTCTGTTTTCACGTTTCCCTTCAGGTCTCCGTCAGTGTATTTGGCTGTCTGACAGGTAAGAGTTCAAACTGATCCTCCTTCAACTGCCTTGTTCAGCTATAGGGAGGAGGAGATCTGGAACAGAAACAGGAATTAGACTAACCAGCAAAATTTGTTTAAATGGTGATGAGCTTGCAGTGGTGCAGGTGAACCCAGGCATTTTTCCCCTCAACCTTAGCTGCAGTGGGGGTAGTGAGTGACACCTAAAAAGGCCCCTCCCATTGTGGCTCTAATCCCTTCCGAATCCATACTTCCCTGGTGCCACGAGGGACAATTCGGGTAAAACTGGGAGGTCGAGGTGAGCATCTTGAACCTGGTTGTGAACTAGTCGCAGAGCCTGAGTCAGAGAAAGAACATAGGTGGTCATCAGTCTAGCTGAGATCTCATATCTAGGAACAATTTCCCTCATTAACACCTTAACAACAGTCTGAGTCTTATTGTCCAGGTTAGGGTAGGCTTCAATCCATCTGCTAAACACATCTACTATTACTAACACATATCTGTAACACTGAACTTTTTGCAACTCAATGTAGTCCAACTAAAATGTCTCAAAGGGACCTTCGGGTAGGGGCGTTTTACCCCAATCACAGGGGACTCCCTTCCCTGGATTATGTTGCTGGCCAACCAGGCAACGACTACTGATGTTCTGGGTGAGCGCCTGGAGTTTAGGGTGCCACCAAGTAGCCAAAAGTGTATCACTTGTTGCCCTTGCTCCACAATGAGTAGCAAAATGCAGACATTCTATAACCCATGAGGCCAACTCGTCAGACATGCAAGTCTGTTCCGCGGGAGTGGTCCAGAGTTTAGAAACATTGTCATAAGTACATGCATAATATTTCCACAACAGTTTATCTTTTTCAGGAGCGTCCCCCTGTGCTTTTATAACATCTTGGATGGTTGGCATTGGTTTTTCCGAGGCTAACTTATCCTTCGCAGGATTTTTAGTCTGACTCATAATTTTGGGCACTACCATCTGTTGGTCATGAGAGGCCTGTTTGGCCTCTTGGTACAATGGCAATGCGTTTGGGGAACATGAGGGCTTGCAACAAATCAGATACTAGCTGTTTGAGATATCTCATTCCCCTGTGAGGTTAGGAATCCCCTATTTTTCCATAATTGTCCGAAATCATGCGCCACCCCAAAGGCATACCTAGAGTCGGTATAGATACTGACTTTGAGATCGTTGGCCAAGATACAGGCTTGGGTGAGGGCGAATAGTTCAGCTTGTTGAGCAGAATAGGCGGTTTCAAAGCAGCAGATTCCAAGACCTGATTCTCCTGGTTTACTATGGCGTATCCTGAGATTCGTGTATCTTCTGGATTAATAGAAGTACTTCCGTCAACAAACATAAACAATCATGACTGGGTTCTTCCTCATCTTGGGGTGGCTCAGTAAGAATACAGTCTGGATCTTCCATCAACTAAATCTTCCCTGACTGATGTGGCCTCTTAAATTAAAGATAAGCAATCATGACTGGGTTCTTCCTCATCTTGGGGTGGCTCAGTAAGAAAACAGGCCGGATTAATTGCAGTACAGTGCCGAAAAGTCAGTTTAGGATTGCCTGTGATTTCAGTGGGTTCTGTCGGATAGAGGGCCAGTCCACATTGCCCTGCACTGGGATCTCAATTAATGGGAGTATAACCCACTTCGGAGGGGTCCTCTGCCCACACATGAGGATCCACATAGTCAGGTATGTCCAAGCCAGTATGATGCCATAGAGTTGTTAATACTTTCTCGGGGTCCCCATTAAATTGGACTGTTCGGCCATGATTTATTTGCACATCCCGGCTGGTAGGGTCAGCCTCATCTATGGCCTTGCGTACCATAACTCCCAAATCCTTAGCATGGTGAGGGGCTAATACTTCACGAGCAATATGCGGTGCCATTGTTAGGGGCTGTTTCCACAGATTCTTATCCACTTCCACAAAATCTGCCTCTCTTTCCAGTCCAGTCACTCTAGCCCTTAATAGAATTCCCTTCACTTCCCCTTCGTGATCCTGATAAAAGTTCTGCAGGTCCTGATTCTTTCCACTGGGATCGTATGCTAGGGTCACGTGACAGGGTGCCTGCGGCAGGTCCAGAGACCACCACTGAGGGGTTCTAGTGGTATAATACTGCCGCTTAAGGGTTTCCTGTTTTACAATAATCCCATTATCTCCACACTCCAAATGCAACTGGAATTTGCAAAGGAGGTCTCTAGCCATCAAGTTACAGTCCAGATTGGTTGTGATAACAACTCGATGTTCCACCGATTCTTCCTGGTAACCCATTTTAACCGGTTCTGACACTGGGAATGTCGAGATTTGTCCCAGGAATCCTGAAAGTTCCTGTGTTTCAGTAGAAGCAGGGAGTTTAAGCTTTGATTGTACAGAAGACATGAAGGCTCCCGTATCTATCAAAAAGGGTTGCCACTCATTCAGAATGGGTTCGTCGTCCGGGGAGGATCCCTGCACAATCAAGCTGCGTAGTCAATCGGGGGACAATTGACCAAAGGGGTTGTTCTGGGAGAAGTTAGTGTAAGATCTTCCTCTCCCCCCTTGCCCCCCTCCTCTTCCTCCTCTTCCTTTTCCATGCTGACGGTAGGGGCAATTTTTATTCCAATGTCCTTCCTGCCCACAATTAAAACAGTCAATTCCTCTTACCCAGTCCCGGCCTCTTCCCATACCATGCCGGGGACAATAGGGAGGTTTATTAGCAGGGCTCGGGCCGTTTGGTTGTTTAGTATAACCGTATCCTTGCTTATCCATCCAATCCTGTATGCCACACTACGGTTCTATTGATCCTTCCTCCCGAGATGGCTCTTCCTTTCTAGTCACGTATTCAGTCTTGACCCGGGTTGGGGGCGCACCTCCCCCCTCCCCTTTCTTTTTCTGCCAATAATATCTAACTGCCCTTTCCATCTGTCCGGATAGCGTGAGCAATCAAATAGTTGTTTGAAGATCACAGACATCTATAGAGAGGTGGTCTGCAGCTTGTTGTGCATCAGAGTTTGGCATTGGTCTGACAGGGAATTGGTGTCGGGACTTTGGGATCTTGGAAATCATTTCTAGGCCGGAGGATGTTTCAGAGCTGTCTGACTGCTTGACAGTTCTGTGTCTCGATCGGCGGGGGTGTTTGCTATGTCTTTCACAACTTGGACTGGTAGGTTGACTAGAAGATTTACGGGACTGTTTGTGATGTTGAGATATAGTTCTGCCCTTTCGAGTGTGAGATCTGGTCCTTTCGGCTGTATTGCTTGTAAACTGGGGATCCGAATCGCTATCAGAGGATGAGGAGTCAGTTTGGGTTTGTTGCTTTGGTGATATGTGGTTGTTCCTAACTCTTTTTTACTGGAGTGTTAGGTGGAGGGTGTTGGGAAGAGGACTGGAGCAAGAGGCCAGGGGGTGCGGGAGGCGCCGTTGGGCGCTGAGTCAGTGGCCACTCATCAATTTCATCATCAGCCTCGGTTAACACAAAGCCAGCCATTTTAACTTGTAGTTGATCAATACCTTTCTCAGAGGTCCCAGAGGATCTCTTAGCAAGTTTCTCGTGCGCACATTCATTCTTTTTTTTTTAAAGACGTCTACAGTTTTAACATGTGTTCCCTCTGTCAATGCAAGTCCTAATTTAATAGCATTTGTTTGCCAACTCGATAGAAGTGATGCATCTTTTAATTTCTGACAATAATGTCGCCAGGTTGCAATTACATTTTTTTTTTATCCCCTTTTCCTCGTCCCCTTCTCCAAATTAATCCCTGTGCTTTTTTTTTTACCTCTACGCTTCTAGTGTCACTTAGAGGCCACTGGTCATCCCCTAATAATCCCTGTGCTTTTTTTTTTACAGTAAAAGTCACAGAAGCATTTCTCATTTAAACAGAAATTCATAAGAGTCTCTTTTCTTTCCTATTAATTTTTTTTGGATCCATGATTGATCATCTATCCCTATCTAGCTCTAACTATCTTTCCAAGTCGCCGCTTGGTTTGCATCATCGCACAATTTCCCTATCTCTATCCCTATTCTAAGTTTGAAAGGTATTCACCAGATTGTCCTGGATCTCGTTCAGACACTACCTGAGAACCAGCGAGTGGCCAAACTTTCCTCAGACTTTTGAAACCGGGGGAAACTGGAGCAGTATTGAAATCATACTCACTCCAGTGGCCATTTTCCCCTCGTCTCATCCAAGGCTAGTCTGGCTCTTAATTCGCAAGTTTTCGGCAGTCGTCCGTTGAGATCCCACTTCTGACACCAAATGTTAATTCCTGGATTCTTTTACCTCAATCTGGTTCAGTAAAATTACTGAGTCGAATACCTCTTGTGCTTTGAACAAAGCAGTCTTTATTACCGGCCAGTAAGACCTATCAGACAGAAGATATACTCTCTGGATAGAGCGTACACACTCCCTACGGATAGGTGAAGTTACATCGTAAAGCGTTAACAGTTATACAGTTTTGAAATCAGATAACAAAATACAAATGGATTGACAGTCTAACTCAGTCACTCATTAGTCAATCTATATGAGATGTTCTTCTTGAAAGCTTAAGTATTGCCTCCAAATGTTTCAATCTAATGGTGTGACTATTTATTTACTGAGACCTTGCAATTCTGCAGATGTATTTCATGTTACAATTATATATTATTGGCAGGATTAGTGACTTGAAACCTTGAGACAGACTGTTAGCTAAGCTGATGTTGCGCTATTTGCAATCTGACATTCTCCCAGCTATTCTTCCATGGCTTATACATTTTCATATATCCCGTTTACTTTACTGTCCTTAATTCCATATATTCCGTTCAGATATCCACAGTGATGGGATCAATTTGAAATGGGAATTAACAGCTGCACAAATTATCAACCAACAACTTTTCTTCATTCAGCGCCTTAAACGCAGTGAAACATCCCAAGGCACTTCACAGCAGTGTTACAAGACAAAACAGATAAATTTGATACCGAGTCAGATTGCCGCCAAATGAAAGAAAGAAGTTGCATTTATATAGCGTCTTTCATGACCTCCGAATGTCTCGAAGCGCTTTACAGCCAATGAAGTGTTTTTAAAATGCAGTCACTGTTGTAGTGTGGGAAATGCAGCACCCCATTTTTGTACAGCAAGCTCCCACAAACAGCAATGAGATAATGACCAGATCACCTGTTTCAGTGGTGTTGGTTGTGGGATCGGTATTGGCCCAGGACTCGCCTGCTCTTTTTCGATTAATGCCATAAGCTCTTTTACGTCCACCTGAGAGAGTAGGCAGAGCCTCGGTTTTAACATCTCATCCGAAATACAGCACCTCTGACAATGCAGCGCTCAGTACTGCACTGGGAGTGTTAATCTGTATTATGAGCTCAAGCCTCAGGAGTGGGACATGATTTAATTTCCATATGTCACTCCTTCTCCTTCTTCTGTTGGTCTCTCCATCCTGGGTGTTCTGCTCAGCCTGAAAGAATCGATGGTCCGACCTTATACCAGGCCCTGCTCTCGCTCGCTCTCTGTCCCTCTCGTTTGCTCTCTCTCTCCCTCTCGTTTGCTCTCTCTCTTCCTCTCGTTTGCTCTCTCTCTCCCTCTCGTTTGCTCTCTCCCTCTCGTTTGCTCTCTCTCTCCCTCTCGTTTACTCTCTCTCTCTCTTTCTCGCGCACACTTTTTATCTTTCTCTTTCTCTCTCTTTTTTTAAACCTGAATGATTGAGAAACATGGAACATTACAAAGTACTGACAGGTTTAAGAAATATATTACCAGCTTCTCAAATCTTTTATAGTTATTTCACTCACATCATATTTAGTGAGGCCTGGAAAAGACACCGTTATATAACCTTCTCATCCATTACTCTGGAGCAGTGATGGATAACAGTTGCAATATGTCACCGACACGGTTGAAATCTGGCAGAGTATGAAACTATGGCGGAAGCAATTTCGTGTGATAGGGTCCAACATCGACGAGGGGAATTTCACATTAGTCAAAGTTCTGGTCAGTTAATAATAACTTTTATTTATATAGCACCTTTTAACATTGTAAAACGTCCCATGGCGCATCATAACAGTGTTACAAAACAAAAACAGATAAAATTTGACACCAAGCCACAAAAGAAGGAATATGACCAAAAGCTTGTTAAGAAGAGGTTGGTTTTAAGGAGCATCTTAAAGGAGGAAAGAGAGGCAGAGGGGTTTAGGGAGGGAGTTCCAGAGCTTGGGGCGCAGGCAGCTGAAGGCACGGCCACCGATGATTGAGCGATTATAATAAGAAATGTTCGAGGCCAGAATTTGAGGAGCGCAGACATCTTGTGGGGTTGTGAGGCTGAAAAAGATTCGAGATAGGAAGGGGCAAGGCCATGGAGTGATTTGGAAACAAGGATGTGAATTTTGAAATTGCGGCATTGTTTAACCGGAAGCCAATGTAGGCCAGAAAGCACAGGATTGGTGGGTGATCGTGACTTGATGTGAATTAGAACACAGCCTGCTGAGTTTTGGATGACTTCAAGTTTATGTAGTGTAGAATGTGGGAGGCCAGCCAGGAGTGAGTTGAAGTAGTCCAGTCTGGAGGTAATAAAAGCATGAATGAGGATTTCAGCAGCAGAAGAGCTGAGGCAAGTATGGAGGTGGGAAAAGGCAGTGTTAATTATGTTGTGCATATATGGCTCGAAACTCATTTCAGGGTCAATTATGACACCGAGGTTGCGAACAGTCTTGTTCACCCTCCGATTGATGCTTGGGAGAGGGATGGAGTCAGTGGTTAGGGAAAACAGTTTGTGGCGGGGACCAAAGATAATGGCTTTGGTCTTCCCAATATTTAATTGCAGAAAATTTCTGCTCATCCAGTACTGGATGTCGGACAAGCAATCTGACAATTTAGATACCAAGCAGAAGAGAGAAGTGGTGAAGAGGTAGAGCTGGGTGTCATCAGCATACATGTGGAAACTGACTCCGTGTTTTCGGATGATATCGCCAAGGGGCAACATTTAGATGTGGAATAAGAGGGGGCCAAGGGCAGATCCTTGGGGGACACCAGAGGATAAAATGATGCGAGCGTGGGAAGAGAAGCATTGCAGGAGATTTTCTGGCCATGGTTAGATAGACAAGCATGGAACCAGGCGAGTGCATTCCCATCGAGCTGAAAAATGGTGGAGAGGCGTTGGAGATGGATGCAGTGGTCTACTGTGTCAAAGACTGCCAACGGGTGCAGAAGGACGAGGAGGGTTAGTTTACATTTGTCACACTAACAAAGGATGTCATTTGTGACTTTGATGAGAGCAGTTTCGGTACTGTGGCCAGGCAAAAACCAGATTGAAGGGATTCAAACATTGAATTCATGGAAAGATGATCACGGATTTTGGAGGCGACAACACGTTCAAGTACTTTGGACAGGAAAAGGAGGTTGAAGATGGGGCGATAGCGAGCAAGCAAAATGGGGTCAAGGGTTGGTTTTTTGAGGAGTGGGGCAATGACAGCAGATTTGGAGGAGAGAACTGTTTAAAAATGTCGGCTAACATGGGAGCCAAAAAAGGAAGTTGGGTGGTCAGTTTAGTGGGAATAGGATCAATGGAGCAGGAAGTGGGTCTCATGGACAAGATGAGCTTGCAAAGATCAAGAGGGGAGATCAACGAGAAACTCGAGAAAGATGTGAGTTTCGGGCTAGGGCAGGTGGAAGCCTCAGATGAAGTTTGGCCCTGTAGGCTTGGTGAAGGAAGGGAACTCACAGAGGCAGCTGATCGGATGGTCTCCATCTTTGAGACAAATGAGCTCCTCACACTTGTTGGAGGCGAGTGTGGTGGAGAGGGCTTTAAGGAGACGGTTAGCAGTAGAGAATAGTAACCGGGGGTTATTTTTGCGTTCCAGAATAATCCTGGAATAGTGAGCAGTTTTTGTAGACGAGAGTAGGACCCAATAATGCTTTGTGTTCGAGCCAGATCTGGCAATAAATGACGAAACCAGTTGTCTGCCACATCCGTTCAAGTCTGCGTCCTTTTGACTTGAGGGAGCAAAGATGAGGACTGTACCGGGGGAACGGCCAGCGTGGGAGAGAGTAATCATTTTAATAGGGACTCGGGCATCAAAGGTGGTGGTGAGGGTGTGGTTGAGCAGATCGATGGCTGCAGAAATGTCGTTGTTAAAAAAAGGCCCAACGGTTGGGCACTTTTGAGTTAATAAGTGCAGTTGAAAGATGGTTTGAAGAGAGTTTTTTTCCAAGGACGGATTTGGGTTTATTCTCAATTTGCAAGAAATAAAATGTTGTGAAAAAAATTAGTTGTACAGAAGGCCTCAATTTCCTGGAAATGTTGCTTCCCTCATGACCAAATCGAGACCCAGAAAGATCAGAATACAACAGTTATTAATTGTATTACAGAGGTAAGGCTAATCAGACCGTAGGTACTTGTCAGAGTCCCATCTGTTGAAAGATCTGAGCTTTTAGAAGTTCATTGACAGGGGTAAGAAGTTAAATGTGCATTAATCATTCACTTCCATGAAAGCAGCTGCATTGTTGGGTTTATTCGCAAAACGGGAACTTAAGCTGGACTGCCGGTGACAGGTTGTAATTTGTGACTTTTTGTTGTGGAAGGCTGGTCTTCCAGACAGGACTGCTCAGACAAAAGCTCAGTAACCGAGAAGATGGGCAGAAGGATACTTTGGGATAGGTGTTTGGACGCAAGGTATTTCGGTAGGTCCTTCTCTTTGCATTCACCATATCCAGTTATTCTTGCCGTTAGATCAATAATTTCTGGTTGTTTCTTATAAAAACAATTCAATACACTTGCAATGCAAGGTGTTATACTCAAACACTCAATGTGAGATTTTTTTCCCACAAATCTGCTGACGGCATAATTAAATCAATTGCCTTTTTTCTTGAGGGGGGAGCTGATACTGCAATTATATCATCATATTAGCAAAACTGCAACTTAAGTTTGATATGGTCCAAATGCCAGCAAAATAAACCATGTGAGAACTTCAGTCACAGACTCCTTCAATCTGAACCCCCGCGATAATGAATAGCTAATGAATTAGACAAAGGAAAAGGCAGTTACCAGAACTGAATTTAAGTGAGATCGACTCTATAACAAAGACATGATGCTCATTGCTCCTGTCTGATATTCATAATGATTAACTTCAGAAAGATGACAGATGACGCTGGCAATATCACTGTTGATGAAAACTGCAAATTAGTTTCAGACTTCATACACCCGAGAACAGGGTTAAAAAAATTGGAAGGGGGAGGGGAGATGGATGTTGATAATTATTGGAAGAAATTATTCCAGCTTCATAAATTGTTCTTTACCTTTGGAGCTTTAAAGCTTCCTGCTTCTTGTCAACATGTTTTAGAGACTAATGTGATGAGTCAGATACATTAGTTATGTGAAATTAGCTGCACAACAAATATGTAGCACTTCTGATATTCATAATTTACATCAATAACTTTATTTAACACGAGTTTTCTTGAGTCATGGCCGCCACACAATTCTGACAAATCTGTGATATCACTTTCTTTCTCTTTCTCTTTTTATTTTTTTATTCCTCCATTCTTTTACCCCTCTTCTCCTGTGGGTACTGAATGTTTTGAGTGCCAGCAGTCTTCTCATACCGCACCGTGGCCATTCTTCACGGGTGAGCCTCGACGTCATGGGGTCATTTTTAGTTCCTGGATGAGAATTTGGCAAAGCAAGTGGCGTGCCTGCCTGGGAGCGGCAATTAGGAGTCTCCGCTCATTTTAATGGCTGAGCAACCTGGCGACTACCCAACCATTAAAATCGGGCGGCAGCAGGCCTCTGCCAGGGACCAAGGGGAACGGATCCTGGCACAAGTAAGTGCTTTGGATGGGCAATTCTCAGTCGGTGCTGGGGGTGGGGGGATGGCTGAGGCAAGGGAAGCCAATACTGCTCCCCCACTCAGTCTTCAGGTTAAAATGGCAGATTGAGCTCCGATGGCTCAATCGGATCCCAATCTGCAGATTTAAAGGCTTTTGTGATGGGTGTCCTTGTCACCTGCAATGTAATATTCCAATTGGTCAGAGCAAGGCAGGAAAGGAGTAAGTGCTCGGTTTCTGCCAGGGTGAGGAGTTAAAATCCCACGCCCTCTCACCAAAGTGTCAGATTATTCAGCTGTTGAGGGTATTGCAACTATTTTGTGTTCTCTTACAACTGCCTCAATCCTTTCCTCAGTCAATGTGTACTTTCCAGTAGGGTTCATGGGATAACAAGCAAGAATGGGAGCTGAGTAACTCGGGCCTTCATATTCTTGAAGAATACAATACTTAATGCTTTCATAGTTAAAAACTAAAACTTCAACTTATTTTCTGCCATTAATCTTGCTTAACTCTCGGCAGTTCTGAATACTGAATTTTAATCAAATGGTCTCCCTCAAGGAAATCCAGTAATTTGATAACCTACTCCTTCTGGCACAGGGGACACAACCTGCCCCTTCTGAACTCTACTGGCTCTCCAATCAGAGCCTGTCCTTCTGGATACTCCCTTGCCCCTTTTAAAAGATGAGGTTCATATTCACGACTTTGCAACCCATTTTGATGTCTCCTGATTTCATTGAGTTTGAAAGATATCAGTGAGGGAATTTGCATTCTCTTTAGCCAATTCCACCATCAACCTTGGATGGAAATTGCCATACCCTGGAGCTTTGTTCATCTTCAGCTTGCTGAACATTTTTCGATGCCATTGTTTGTGAACTAAGAGTTTCCAGTCATTTTAACGCCATGCTCCTCCCTCAACTTGGACAACTCTCCCCTGTCTTGCAGTGGTAGAAACGGTCATAAAATAATGATTTGGTATTCTGCTACTTCCCTGTCCTTGGACACTACCCCACTGCTAGCGAATTTTGTATGTGTATAAATATATATAATATACACACATGCTCACACAGATTTGTGCGTGTAATATTAGAAAAATTCAATTAATGAGAGTTTTGTGTGTTTGTGTAAATTCAAAGTGGTCGGCGTTTCGAGCGAAATAATCGGCGAGTTATTTTTTTGGAGCATGTTTGTAGTTTGCTGGAAACACTGACCAGAACAATTCTTCCCCCATTCTGAGTTTCCAGTTTCAAGTCATGATATGGGGGTGGGGGCCATGGAGGAAATAAATCAAATGGCTAATCAAATGATTACCTGCTTTTCCATGACTCCTACTTATGGATGCATTGACAGAAGGATGGGATGTCTGCCTCTTTAACTTCAGTTGACGGATTAGTGCTGCGTTCTAAGGAAAGAAGTGTTTGGTTCCATTTATTTAATGCAGACCACACCGAAAGTCTACTAATATTAAAGGAATTAGATTCTGTCACTGTCCTGATTCTACCACCAACCACATGCAAAATCCCAATCGGGAGGCGGTTTGTCATAATTAAAACTAAACCGAAGGAAGCAGTTCTTGCTACTTTGTGCCACAACTGCAATTGTGGAGCTGTATTGGCTTGGAGAGTAGTGGTGGCATATTACCACCCACCTACACTCTGGCCCAGTTTCCTAAATGGCATATGGTACAGAGGCAGTTGCAATAAGCTCACTGCTGTGTTGGACTCTGGACAAAGACAGAAGCCCACCAAGACTAACTGAATTAAGGCTCTATTACCCGAACATTTAACTTAAAATAAAAATATAGTCTGGAGGAATTTTCGTAAGTGATTCATATGTTGAAATGAAAATAAATCGCTAATAGCAGCAATATATAGCACACGGTTCTCATTCATGCATACAAATGTTCATTCTGTTCAATATATTTTAATAGAAAGAAGAAAAAAAATTTGGATAAATGAGTCTCATTAAGAAGGGAAACCCCCTCAGGGGACACTTGTAAAAATGAGTTTTGTTAAATCGATATGTCCTGACCTTTTTCTAAACCATACTTTTTCAGTTATGAATATTCATTGATTTTTTTATATGGACACATTTACCAGAAATCCTATTGTATTAACAGAAAATCGTAAATATAGTCCCTCAACATCAACAACTCCTTTGGAATTTAGATATATTTTATTCCACAGGAAGACATTCGATAAAATGCCACATAAAAGGTTACTGGTTGGGGGTAATATATTAGCATGGATAGAGGATTGGCTAACTAACAGAAAACAGAGAGTTGGGATAAATGGGTCATTTACCAGTTGGCAAACAGTAACTAGTGGGGTGGCGCAGGGATCGGTGCTGGGGCCTCAACTATTGACAATCTATATTAATGACTTGGATGAAGGGACCGAGTGTAATGCAGCCATGTTTGCTGATGATACAAAGATGGGTAGGAAAGTAAATTGTGAGGAGGACACACACAATCTGCAAAGCGATACAGCAGGAGCGGCAAGGTCGGGCAAAGGAGCGGCGCGAAATCGTGGAGCGACGTGATCGGGGCCCAGGAGAGGCGTGAGTTCAGGGCCAGAAGAGGCGAGGGCTCAAGGGCAGCATAGTCCACCCCACACTGCGATATGTGTGCGTCCTAGGCCCGTGCAGTAGAGCAGGTTCCCAATCATCTTGGTTAATCCTTGCCACTAAACCAAGACCAAACTCTGTCAAGCCCGTTAAAAAAAATCCATGCACTGGCATCTTTCACCTTTCAACATGTGATTCAGGACCTGGAATATTCGATCCTTCATTGAAACACCTGTGAACTCATCCTTTTTTGGCGTGGAAGCAATTCATCCTCGTTTCGAGGGACCGCCTATGATGATGATAGACAGGCTAAGTGAGTGGGCAAAAATTTGGCAGATGGAGTATAATGTGGGAAAATGTGAGGTTTTCCACTTTGGCAGAAAAAAATAGAAAAGCAAATTATAATTTAAATGGAGAAAAATTGCAAAGTGCTGAAGTACAGAGGGACCTGGGAGACCTTGTGCATGAAACACAAAAAGTGAGTATTCAGGTACAGCAAGTAATCAGGAGGACAAATGGAATATTGGCCTTTATTGCAAGGGGGAGAGAGTACAAAAGCAGAGAAATCCGACTGCAACTATGCAGGGTATTGTTGAGGCCACACCGAGAGTACTGCGTACAGTTTTGGTCTCCGTATTTAAGAAAGGATATACTTGCATTGAAGGCTGTTTTTGAAAGCTGTTCAGAGATGGTTCACTGGGTTGATTCCAGAGATGAGGGGATTGACTTGTGAAGATCAGTTGAGTAGGTTGGGCCTATTGGAGTTCAGAAGAATGAGAGGTGATCTTACCGAAACATATATGATAATGAGAGGGCTCGGCAAGGTGGATGCAGAGAGAATATTTCTACTCATAGGGGAAACTAAAACAAGGGGACAGAGGGCCCAAGTTTCGGCCTCAGTTGCTCCTGATTTTTTGGAGCAACTGGTGCAGAACGAAGTATCTAAGAAATTCAAATTCTTGGCATTTAGTTTGCTCCAGTTCAAGTCAGTTAGAACAGTTTCACTTTGGAACAGAATTTTTTTTTCAAAAGGCGGCGTGTCCGGCCACTAACGCCCGTTTTCAAAGTTTCAGCAGTGAAAACTTACTCCAAACTAACTTAGAATGGAGTCAGTGAAGATTTTTGTACGCTCGGAAAAAACCTTGTCTACACTTTAGAAAATCAGGCGTAGGTTACAAATCAGGCGTAGGGAATTGGGGGGCGGTGGGGAGGGGGGGTGGTTTAAAGGGAAGTTTACAAACATTAAACACTTCAGTTTTACAAATAAAGAGCCATCATCAATAATAAATGATAAAAACATCAATAAATCAACCAATAAATCAATCAAAAAAAATTAATAAATATATTTTTTTAAATCAATAAATAAAACATTTTCTACTTACCGATTGCAGCACCGGGAGTCCTCCAACAGCATGCTGGGATGCCCCACCCCCCCCAGTGTGTCTCTGTCAGTGTCTCTATCTCTGTCTGTCTGTCTGTCTGTCTGTCTGTGTGTGTCACTCACTCTCTGTCTGTCAGTGTCTGTGTTTCTGACAGGAAGGGGAGGAGGGGAAGGGGAAGGGGGCAGGAGGAGGAGGAGGAGGAGGGGAAGGAGAGAAGGGGAAGGAGAGGGGCTGAAAGGAAAGGAGAAGGGAGGGGAGGGGAAAAGGAGAAGGGAGGGGGGGAAAGCAGAAGGCAGGGGGAAAGGAGAAGGGAGGGGAGGGGGGGAAGCAGAAGGGAGGGGAAAGGAGAAGGCGGGGGGAAAGGAGAAGGGAGTGGGGAGAAAGGAGAAGGGGGGGGTGGGTGGGGAGGCTGAACGGGCCGGGCCCAAGACTTTGGTCAGGGCCCGTCCCCAGCACCAGATTTACAGGTAGGTGGCGTGGGGGCGGAGGGAGGGAGGGAGAGGGAGGTCAGGTCGGGTGGGGGAGCGCAGGTCTGGTCTGGGGGCGGGGGAAGCGGGAGTCGGTTCGGTGTCGGGGGCGGGCGGGACCGGGGGGAAGCGGGAGTCGGGTCAGGAGGAAGCAGGAGCTGGGCGTGGGAGGCAGCCTTATGCACGCAGCCCCAGTGAGGCGATTCGGCCAGGGCTCGGGGCAGCGTGCTTCGGGCCCTTCCCACACAGTTCTGGGCGCCTGGAGCTACTGCACATGCGCGCCCACTGTAGCGCGCATGTGCAGAGGTCCCGGCACTGTTTTCAGCGCAGGGACCAAGCTCCGCCCCCCACAGCTCGTGCTGCGCCGTGCCCGATTCGAGGACCAGCAGGGAGCCGGAGAATCTAAGTTTTTTTTCTTAGGCACACTTTGTGGTGCGAAAAACGGGCGTCCAGGTCGTGGCTGCGCCGTTCTTGGCGCGGCCCGAAACTTGGGCCCGCGTCTCAGAATAAGGGGCCACCAATTTAAAACTGAGATGAGGAGGAATTTCCTCTGAGGGTTGTAAATCAATGGAATTCTCTGTCCCAGAGAGCTGTGGAGACTGGGTCATTGAATATATTTAAGGTGGAGATCGAGAGATATTTGAGCGATCAGGGAATAAAGAGTTATGGGGAGTGGGCAGGGAAGTGGAGCTGAGTCCATGATCAGATCAGCCATGATCTTATTAAATGGGGCAGGTAGCCTACTCCTGCTCCTGTTTCTTAGGTTCTTGTAGAAACATAGAAAATAGCTGCAGGAGTAGGCCATTCAGCCCTTAGAGCCTGCACCACCATTCAATAAGATCATGGCTGATCATTCCCTCAGTACCCCTTTCCTGCTTGCTCTCCATACCCCTTGATCCTCTTCGCCGTAAGGGCCATATCTATGTTTATGTTGGGATACATGACAACTTCAGTGCCATTTCCCACTGACCCTCAAGTTGTGTGCATTGACATGATTCGAGATTGAAGCTGAGTGACGATCCCGAGAAGAGAGATTTTGCACTATGCTTTGCTCCAGAGTCAAGGCAAGCCCTGCTGGATTTGGTCTAAACTTCAGCATTGGTGTCAACACAAATTGCCTTGCATCGACACTTGAGTTGTAGTGTTAAGTGCAGCCTTTATTATCCATGCGATAGCATTCATCTGACAAATTTATTTGTGATGCAGGATAGTTATGTGGCAATGAATTTCATGTCGATACTCTGAAGTGTTGCTGGAGTATATCCACGACTGGAGGAAGGTGAATTACCATTTTTCTTCCCAGTGATTTGAAAGGGTTACGCTTTAACAGCAAGAGAATTCAGATTTTTCTTACATCTGCACAAAAGCCCACCAGCTTCCTTGATGTTGTTTTCAGCTGTGCTATCACGAAGCTGGGGTCACTGCAGGAACTAGGCATGTGTTGCCACTGATGGGAGCTGCTCCCCAGATTTCTTCTTGTTTTGGCTCGATGTGCTGAACTTGACCAAATTGATGGTTGGATAGAAAAACTGATGGCGCTATTTGCCACTCACCGCACTGAAAGATGGAAAGAATTTGCATTGATATAGCAGTTTATAAAGTTCTCAAGAACGACTCTAAGCTCTCGGCAACTAATGAATTACTTTTTAAGTGCGGTCACTGTTATCTGGGTAAATGCAGCAGAAATGTGCACAGCATGGTGCAAAAAACAGCAAATTAAGTAAAT
Source organism: Pristiophorus japonicus (assembly GCF_044704955.1). Classification (NCBI taxonomy): domain Eukaryota; kingdom Metazoa; phylum Chordata; class Chondrichthyes; family Pristiophoridae; genus Pristiophorus; species Pristiophorus japonicus. Next base: position 18,613,224 of record NC_091989.1, on the reverse strand, counting down.
TTGTTTCAGTGGTGTTGGTTGAGAGAGACATCTTGGCCTGTTTGATAAATATTTATAACATTTTTTGTCATTATTATTATATAAGCCCAGCTCCGCTTTCATCATCAGCAATTAAGTAGGGAATAACGGATTTGTGGGATTGACTAAAAAGACCTAATTTGTGAGGAGTGATTTTAGAACATCACCCTGCTCTGAATTGAGACTACAGACTTGAACTCATGTCACAGTATATTTTTATAATCACTGTAAATCAGCAATTTTTTCACTTGTCAATTAAATTTTGTTTTATTTGCACAGGGACCAAGCCTTTGCATTTAAATTCTTATCAAACTTGTGACATACAAAAGGCAGCGCGTGAAATTTCCATGAAACTGTGCCTTCCTGTCTGATGTATTTTAACCCCTGACCCCTTTGTTCAATTCATTAGCAGTTTTTATATTAAGGCTCATTTAGATTGGATTGTCGGAGATTGGCGTCCGTGAGCTCGCTTTCTCCATTCGCACTGCTAAATCCAGCGGGGTGACTCATGACCACATCATTTTTCATCCATTTGAGTCTGCCACTAGGATAGAGGAGTCAGATTTCGCAGTGCAAATACCTAGAACTGGATTTTGGACACCAGTCTCCCAGAAAATGAATAAAATGGCACCAAGAAAAGTAGCTTTAGTCAAGCGTGAATTTACCTGATCTCCTTGCATGCTGCAGGAGAGAAATTGTGTCTGTCTTACTGCCGACCTCACAATTCCAAATTAGTTTTACAGAGTTGCAAGCAAACTCCGGTTGAGTGAAATGTTCTTTGTGCTAACTTTTTTAAGACTTAATAGTATAATACACTAACTCTTATTTTGTGTAACATTTTTGAAATTCAAGCTCTGGGTCTGGCTATGGATGGCCCTTGTGTTCCGTGTTGTGTGGCAATATGATATATCAATTCAGCGTCTGACAATTGAGGGGGTTTTTCTGTTTTTATTGAGTGATAACGAAGCTTTAATTACTGGTAAATCATATGATCAGGATATGTTTTGTTAAAATAATACCCAAGAGGTAGGAGCAGAAAATGCTGGAAATGCTCAGCAGGTCAGGCAGCACCTGCAGAGCGAGAAACAGAGATAAAGGTTTTGGTCGATGACGTTTCATCAGAACTAGAAAAAGTCAAAGATGTAACGGGTTCGAAGCGAGTACAGAAGCAGAGAAAGTGGGTGGGGGGGGGGAGGTGGGGGAAGCGGAGAGGCAGAAAGAACAAAAAGGAAGGCCTGTGATAAGAGTGGAAGGCAGGAGAGATTAAATGATAAAAGGAATGATGGTGCCAGGCAAAAGGAAGTAGTAATGGGACAAGGAAAGAAAGAAAAGATGGGTTCATAAGAAGTGTAAATGGCAATTATCTCTTACGAACATGCAAAGTACCACCAGCGCTGCCTCCACAAGATCCTGCAAATCCCCTGGCAAGACAGACACACCAACGTCAGTGTTCTCGCTCAGGCCAACATCCCCAGCATCAAAGCATTGACCATGCTCGATCAGCTCCGTTGGGCGGGCCACATCGTCCACATGCCTGACAGGAGACTCCCAAAACAAGCGCTACACGTGGAGCTTCGACACGGCAAGCGAGCCCCAGATGGGCAGAGGAAACACTTCAAGGACACCCTCAAAGCCTCCTTGACCAAGTGTAACATCCCCACCAACTCCTGGGAATCTCTGGCCCACGACCGCCCTAAGTGGAGGAAGAGCATCTGGGAGGGCGCTGAGCATGTCCAGTCCCATCGCCGAGAACAAGCAAAAACCAAGCGCAGACAGCGGAAGGAGCGTGCGTCAACCCAGGCTCCCCACCCACCCTTTCCTTCAACCACTGTCTGCCCCACCTGTGACAGAGACTGTAGGTCCTGCATTGGACTTCTCCGTCACTTGAGAACTCACTTTTCGTGTGGAAGCAAGTCATCTTCGACTCTGAGGGACTGGCTATGATGATGATGATGATGAAATGGCAATGGATAGTGGGAAGGGAGGAGGTAGAAGAGCGGGTTTTGCATCTCCTGCGCTTGCACAGGAAGGTGCCTTGGGAAAGGAAAGGAGTGTTGGAGTTGATCAGAGTGGGCCAGGATGTCACGGAGGGAACAGCCCCTTTTGGAATGATGAAAGGGGAGGAGAAGTTGTGTTTGGTGATGGCATCATGCTGGAGGTGGCGGAATTGGGTGGGGTAGAAGGTGAGGATAAAGGGACGCTATCGTGGTTCTGGGAGGGAGGGAAAGATGCGGGAAATAGGACAGACACGATCGCGAGCCATGTCGACCACGGTGGAGAGGAATCCTCGGTTGAGGAAAAAGAAAGACATATCGGAGGCACTGGTATGGAAGGTAGCATCGTCAGAACAGATGCGATGGAGAAACTGACAGAATGGAATAGAGTCCTTGCAGGAAAGGGGGTGGGAGGAAGTGTAATCAAGATGGCTGTGGGAGTCCGTGGGCTTATAGCAGATATTGGTCAACAGCTTCTCCCCAGAAATGGAGATCGGAAAGTCGAGGAAGCGCAGAGAAGAGTCGGACATGGACCATGTGATGCTATGGGATGGGTGGAAATTGGAAGAAAAGTTGATGACATTTCCAGTTTGGGGCGCGAGCAGGAAACGGCACTGATACGTGAAAAGGTAATTGTTTTCGTGGACGATTCTAAATGTTTTTCACTAATTAAATAGCGAAGTACTTTTGAAGAGCTGTGACTTCTGATGTTGGCAAGTGCAGCAGCCATTTTTCGTACAGCAAACTCCCACAAACATCAATGAGCTGAATGATCAATTCACTTATGAATAGCAGTGTCAGCATGAATGGGGAACCACCAAAAATAAAAATGTTAAAATTCTACCTGTGAAAGTAATGATCTCGGAGCTTTATTTTTGTTACTGGGAAATGATGATTTAATGGGGGCTATTTGATACCACAGGATTTAATGTATCCTCCTGTGATTTAAGACCAAAACAAAAAACCATGAGCATCACTTCTGAGAGGCACTCAACTTGCCCATTAATTATTAAAATAGGATTCAAAAGCATTACACATCCATTTATACATAATGTATTGGACAGCTGCATCACTGAGAGCATTTAAATGTGTTACAATAGTTTGTTCTCGTTGATGTTGGCATAACTTACAAAAAGTTACTGATTAAACAGTGGAACAATTTACATAACATATTTAGAGCTAGCGCAAAATCTTGAATTTATCCAGCACCTTTCACATCCGCAGCATGCCCCAGAGCTCTTTCCAGTCAATTAAATATGTTTGAAGTGTCATCACTGTTGTATTATAGGAAATGCAGCAGTCAATTTGCGCACAGCAAGCACCCACAAACAACAATGAGATAAATGACCAGATAATCTGTTTTGTTTTTGGTTGAGAGATAAATGTTGCCCAGACCACTGGAAGAACTCCCCTTCTCGTCTTCAAATAGTACCATGGGATCTTTTACTTGAATAGACAGGTTTAATATCTCATCCAAAAAAAACACACCTGTAACAGTGCAGCAATCCCTCAGCATTGCATTATAGTGTCAGCCTAGATTATGTGCTTATGTCCCTGAAATGGAGATTAAAACCACAACTTTGTGACGGGCAAGATTCCTACCACTGAGCCATGATGGAAAGGTGCTGATAATTTATTAGTATTTGTATCATAACGTTGGCCTCAATTCATTTGGAAGTTCACACTAACTACCTTCCAAGGATGAATACTGGGTTGAGTTCTTCCGGTTTAGCTTCTTCAGTGAAATTAAAAACGGCCCATAAATCTGTGCATTCAGATGTAAGAAGCTGAAGTCTGTGAGCAAAGGAAAGTACACTGAATTACTCTATGGGCTCAAGTTTCCCCAGGAGTTGCTCTGTCTTTTTGGGAGCAACTCGATCTTTTTGGAGGAACTTAAAAATCGCAATTCTGCCCATTTAATTTGCTCCAATGTGTGAGTTAGTTCGGGTTTTTTTTAAGTTTCGTTTATTTTTCAAAAGGGGGCGTTATCAGCCACTGAGGCATGTTTTGGCCATTTTAGCAAGTTTAGACAGCTAAAAGTTACTCCAAACTAACTTAGGCCAGCGTATGTGGCCATTTGTGTCCGCACCAAAAACCTTACGATGGGTGGGGGGCGGCGGGGGTTCGAGGACCTTGCAAAGCACTAAACACCTTCAACATTAAAGAAGCATGAAGACATTTGAAGCACCAAGCACTAAACGCACACAAAAATAAGCATTCAGGAACAGATTAAAAAATAGAAGGAACCTTGCACCTAAAGCACCAAGACCAAAGTAATAAGCAATAAATCAATCAATAAATAACAAATAAAAAATAGAAGTCCGACCTTCGGGAACACAGCGAGCCGCCGATGAGGAAGTTCATTCGGCCAGCGCGAGGGGCGGCGTGCTTCTGGCCCCTCCCACACAGCCTGCAGTGCGTCGCAGAGATTCGGGCTGCGAGGAACTACTGCACATGTTGCACACTCTAGCGCGCATGTGCAGAGGTCCCGGCACTGTGTTCAGCGCCGAGACCTGGCTCCTCCCCCCCCTCCCCCCCCCCCCACTGGATGTGCTGTGTCACGCCGAGGCCAAAGACGTCCTGAGGAGCGGGGAGAATTGGAAGATCACTTTTCGGCGTCCTTTTTAATCTAGAAAGTCAGCGCACCTCACGTAGATGCGCCGTTTTTGCAGGGGGGCTTGGGCCCAGGGACCCTAACTGGTAGAAAGGGAAGTGACTGGATGCCAGGAATGACTGAGCGACGCTGTCTTATCCTGTTTATGCTTGTTAAAGAAAACATAAATTTTTTTAGAAACCTCTCGATGGGAATTATGCTGTTCAGTTCAAGTATACCAAACCTGAGCAACACTGTTCTCAATCCTCTCACCACATCAAAGATAACAGTGAATCAGAACGTCATGGCCTCAAATAGAGCAGTTCTCCATGAACTATGCTTGTTTTGCACTCCCATTTACTAGCAGTTGTAAAGCAGGTAGTGAGGGGTGGCTCTCACACCCTGGTAAACATAGAAACATAGAAAATATGTGCAGGAGTAGACCATTTGGCTCTTTGAGCCTGCACCACCATTCAATTTGATCATGGCTGATCATGCAACTTCAGCACCCCACTCCTGCCTTCTAACCATACCCCTGATCCCTTTAGCCGTAAAGGCCACATCGAACCAACTCCCTTTTGAATATATCTAATGAATTGGCCTCAACAACTTTCTGTGGTACAGAATTCCACAGGCTCATAATTCTCAGAGTGAAAAAGTTTCTCCTCATCTCGGTCCGAAATGGCTTACCCCTTATCCTTAGACTGTGACCCCTGGTTCTGGACTTGCCCAACAATGGGACATTCTTCCTGCATCTAACCTGTCCAATCCCGTCAGAATTTTATACGTTTCTATGAGATCCCCTCTCATTCTTCTAAATTCCAGTGAATATAAGCCAAGTCGATCCAGTCTTTTTTCATATGTCAGTCCTGCCATCCCAGGAATCAGTCTGGTGAACCTTTGCTGCACTCCCTCAATAGCAAGAATGTCCTTCCTCAGATTAGGAGACCAAAACTGTACACAATATTCAAGGTCTAACTTCACCAAGGTCCTGTTCAACTGCAGCAAGACCTCCCTGCTCCTCGACTAAAATCCCCTCGCTATGAAGGCCAACGTGCCATTTGCTGCCTTCACCGCCTGCTGTTCCTGCATGCCAACTTTCAATGACTGATGTACCATGACATCCAGGTCTCATTGCACCTCCCCTTTTCCTAATCTGTCACCATTCAGATAATATTCTGCCTTCCTGTTTTTGCCACCAAAGTGGATAACCTCACATTTATCTACATTATACTGCATCTGCCATGCATTTGCCCACTCAACTATACTGTCCAAATCACCTGGCAGCCTCTTAGCATCCCTTGTTAGCCATGGTTGAGCCACCTTCCCCATTTTATTTTTACGCCAGACAGGAATGTACAATTGTTGAAGTTCATCCACGTAATCTTTAAATGTCTGCCATTGCCTATCCACCGTCAACCCTTTAAGTATCATTCGCCAGTCTATCCGAGCCAATTCACATCTCATACCATCGAAGTTACCTTTAAGTTCAGGATCCTAGTCTCTGAATTAACTGTGTCATGCTCCATCTTAATGAAGAATTCTACCATATCATGGTCACTCTTCCCCAAGGGGCCTCGCAACAACAAGATTGCTAATTAATCTCTCTCATTACACAACACCCAGTCTAGGATGGCCAGCTCTCCAGTTGGTTCCTCGACATATTGGTCTCGAAAACCATCCCTTATATACTCCAGGAAATCCTCCTCCACCGTATTGCTACCAGTTTGGTTCGCCCAATCTATATGTAGATTAAAGTCACCCATGATAACTGCTGTACCTTAATTGCATGCATCCCTAATTTCCTGTTTGATGCCATCCCCAACTTCACTGCTACTGTTTGGTGGTCTGTACGCAACTCCCACTCGCGTTTTCTGCCCTTTGGTGTTCCTCAGCTCTACCCATTCAGATTCCACATCATCCAAGCTAATGTCCTTCATTACTATTGCGTTAATCTCCTCTTTAACCAGCAACGCTACCCCACTTCCTTTTCCATTCTGTCTATCCTTCCTGAATATTGAATACTCCTGGATGTTGAGTTCCCAGCCTTGGTCACCCTGGAGCCATGTTGCCGCAATCCCAATTATATCATATCCGTTAACAGCTATCTGCGCAGTTAATTCATCCACCTGATTACGAATGCTCCTCACATTGAGACACAGAGCCTTCAGGCTTGTTTTTTTAACACTCTTTGTCCTTTTAGAATTATGTTGTAATGTGGCCCTTGATTTTTGCTTTTGATTTCTCTGCCCTCCACTTTTCTTAATCTCCTTTCTACCTTTTGCTTCTGCCCCGATTTTACTTCCCTCTGTCTCCCTGCATAGATACCCATCCCCCTGCCATATTAGTTTAAACCCTCCCGAACAGCACGAGCAAACACTCTCCCTCGGACATCGGTTCCGGTCCTGCCCAGGTGCAGACCATCCGGTTTGTACTGGTCCCACCTCCCCCAGAACCGGTTCCAATGTCCCAGGAATTTGAATCCCTCTCTCTTGTACCATTCCTCAAGCCACGAATTCATCTTAACTATCCTGCTGTTTCTACTCTGACGAGCACGTGGCACTGGGAGCAATCGTGAGATTATTACCTTTGAGGTCCTACTTTTTAATTTAACTCCTAGCTCCCTAAATTCAGCTTGGAGGACCTCATCCCGATATCGTTGGTACCTATATGCACCACGACAACTAGTTGTTCACCCTCCCCCTCCAGAATGCCCGACAGCCGCTCTTAGACATCCTTGACCCTTGCACCAGGGAGGCAACATACCATCCTAGAGTCTCGATTGCGGCCACAGAAACGCCCATCTATTCCCCTTACAAAGACCACGATAGCTCTCCCACTCTTTTTCCTGCCCTCCTACGCAGCAGAGCCACCCATGGTGCCATGAACTTGGCTGCTGCTGCCTTTCTCTGATGTACCCAAAACGGTATATCTGTTTTGGAGGGAGATGACCGCAGGGGACCCCTGCACTACCTTCCTTCCACTGCTCTTCCTGCTGGTCACCCATTCCCGATCTGCCTGTGTAACCTTTACCTGCGGTGTGACCAACTCACTAAACGTGATATTCACGACATCCTCAGCATCACGGATGCTTCAGAGTGAATCCATGCACCGCTCCAGTGCCGCAATGCAGTCTTTCAGGATCTGCAGCTGGACACACTTCCTGCACACATCGGAGTTAGGGACACTGGAAGCGTCCCTGTTTTCCCACATAGCACAGTGGGAGCATAACACGAGTCTGGGCTCTCCTGCCATGACTTAACCCTTAAATTAACTTAATTTGGCAACAATGCCAAAGGTTACCTTCCGATAAGAAAAAAAAAGATTAAATACTCACTAATCCACCAGCCAGTCACTTACCCGCTTGGCTGTGACGTCACACTTCGATTTCTTTTTACTTTTTTTGTTTACTTTCTGCCCTGCTGCAGCTGGCCTCCTGACTGCCACTGTCCCAAGTTGCTGCCGCTGCCCTTTATCCTCCCAGTGAATGCATGACTGTCTTCATTTGTAACTTTTAAGATTACATGACCCTTTAATTGCACATTGCTTCATTGAAAAAGAAAAATCATTCAAGTTCATCAAGAGAATAACAAACCATCTTATGATCCCAATTTGAAAAGAAAATCCTATATTTTTCAAAATCTGTACAAGTAGAGAATACAATTTCCTTCAGATCATTCTTTAGTCACAGTTGGAATTCACATCAGTCTCAAGTCGACAGAGAAGCCCATTTAAGAAAAATAGATTGCCCTTAATATATGGCACTTAAATATTCAAACAGGAGTCACAGACAGGAGAGTTTGAACTGAGACCTGTGACTTCCGTGCACCAATCGATATTTATCTGTTTTGCGGTTACCATCATCATCATTATCATCATAGGCAGTCGTTTGAAATCGAGGAACACTTGCTTCCACTCAAAGTGAGTTCTCGGGTGGCTGTACAGTCTGATGCGAGAATTACAGTCTCTGTCAGAGGTGGGGCAGACAGTGGTTGAAGGAAAGGGTGGATGGGGGGTCCTGGTTTGCTGCACTTCTTCCGCTGTCTGCACTTGGTTTCTGCATGCTCTCGGCGACGAGACTCGAGGTGCTCAGCACTCTTCCGGACGCTCTTCCTCCACTTCGGGCAGTCTTGGGCCAGGGATTCCCAGGTGGGGATGTTAGTTCATCAAGGAGGCTTTGAGGGTGTCCTTGAAGCGTTTCCTCTGCCCACCTGGGTCTCATTTGCCGTTTAGGAGTTCCGAATAGAGTACTTGCTTTGTAAGTCTCGTGTTGGGTATGCGGACGATGTGGCCCGCCCAACGGAGCTGGTCGAGTGTGGTCGGTGCTTCGATGTTGGTCTGAGCGAGAACACTGACGTTGGTGCATCTGTCTTCCCAGTGGATTTGCAGGATCTTGCGGAGGCAGCACAGTTGGAACTTCTCCAGCGCTTTGAGGTGTCTGCTGTGTATAGTTCATGTCTCTGAGCCATATAGGAGGGCAGGTATCACGACTGCCCTGTAGACCATAAGATTGGTGCCAGATTTGAGCTCCTGGTCTTCAAACGCTGTCTTCCTCAGGCGACCAAAGGCTGCGCTGGCACACTGGAAGCGGTGTTGGACCTTGTCATCGATGTCTGCCCTTGCTGATTGTAGACTCCCGAGGTATGGAAAATAATCGGGCTCACATGGTTGCAAATAAGTGGAGCTGCCAACCTTTTGCGCAATGCACAAAACTGTGAGTGTAAGCTGGTTGTAGCATTATCTTTGAGAGTATTACCAATCATGAAGTAACCATGGGGCCAAAATCCTTTGGCCTTTGTGGTGGTACTCCCTCGGTAACACTGGTAGGAGTCTGGTGGAAAGGCCAGAAATAGGCCAGGACCCTGATAAACCGGGCTCGGGAATTATGGCAGTTGCCACACTCAGCCCGACTTTGGGAATCCACGTGACCCCAGCTTCGCATAACGTCGGGCATCTTTGGAAACTGATGCACGGCGCACTGACATTTCCCTCAGCAGATGTGGGGAACCACCTTGGCTCCAGGCCAGAGAAGCTTGTTTGTGTCAGTTGGTACTCTTAGAAAGGGAGCCAATGGGGACTGAATTGGAGAGCGGTGATTGTGGGAATGTGGTGGGAGCAACATCTGTCGCAGCCTTGGTCTCATATTTCAGCATGCCAGAGCAGGTGGAAATGTACCCTGAGTGGTTCAGGTGCTCCCTGTCAATCTTTAAATAGGGTGAGTTCTGGCAGATCACTGACTGGCATGTTGGCAGTGTAATTGCTGGGATCGTATCTTTGACGATTTGCAGGGCCCAGGTTTCTGTCATCACTGAGACTACTTCAATGTATTCATTAATTTTCCTTTTAGAAACCTGTTTGAATGGATCGCTGGATGGTATTGCATTTTTTTTACTCGTTCGTGAGATGTGGTCATCGCTGGGAAGGCTAGCATTTCTTGCCATCCCTAATTCATTGCGAGAGGGATGAAGTACAAAAGCAGGGAGGTCCTTCTGCAACTGTACAGAGTATTGGTGAGGCCGCACCTGGAGTACTGCGTGCAGTTTTGGTCACCTTACTTAAGGAAGGATATATATTGGCTTTGGAGGGGTACATTCACTCGGCTGATTCCGGAGATGAGGGAGTTACCTTATGATGATAGATTGGGTAGACTGGGTCTTTACTGGTTGGAGTTCAGAAGGATGAGGGGTGATCTTATAGAAACATTTAAAATCACGAAAGGGATAGACAAGATAGAGGCAGAGAGGTTGTTTCCACTGGTCGGGGAGACTAGAACTAGGGGGCACAGCCTCAAAATACGGGGGAGCCAATTTAAAACCGAGTTGAGAAGGAGTTTCTTCTCCCAGAGGGTTGTGAATCTGTGGAATTCTCTGCCCAAGGAAGCAGTTGAGGCTAGCTCATTGAATGTATTCAAATCACAGATAGATAGATTTTTAACCATTAAGGGTTATGGGGAGCGGGCGGGTAAGTGGAGCTGAGTCCACGGCCAGATCAGCCATGATCTTGTTGAATGGCGGAGCAGGCTCGAGGGGCTAGATGGCCTACTCCTGTTCCTAATTCTTATGTTCTTATGTAATTGCCCCTGAGAAGTTGGTGGTGAGCTATCTTCTTGAACCACTGCAGTTCATGTGGTGAAGGTACACCCACAGTGCTGTGGAGAGGGAGTGCCAGGATTTTGACCCAGCGATGATGAAGGAACGGCAATATACTTCCAAGTGAGGATGGTGTGAAACTTGGGGAGAACTGTGGAGCTTGTGATCCTTCTAGGTGGCAGAGGTCGCAGGTTTGGGAGGTGCTGCTGAAGAAGCCTTGGCGAGTTGCTGCAGTGCATCTTGTAGATGGCACACACTGTAGCCACGGTACGGTGTTGGTGGAGGGAGTGAATGTTTAAGGTGGTGGATGGGGTGCCAATCAAGTGTGCTACTTTGTCCTGGATGGTGTTGACCTTCTTGAGTGTTGTTGAGCTGCACTCATCCAGGCAAGTTGGAGAGTATTCCATCACACTCCTGACTTGTGCTTTGTAGATGGTGTAAAGGCTTTGGGGAATCAGCTGGTGAGACACTCACCACAGAATACCCAGCCTCGGACCTGCTGATGTTGCCGCAGTAATTATGTGGCTGGTCCAGTTAAGTTTCTGGTCAATGGTGACCCCCAGGATGTTGATGGTTGGGGATTTGGCGATTGTAATGCCGTTGAATGTCAAGGGGCAGTGGTTCGACTCTCGTTTGTTGAAGATCGTCATTGCCTGGCACTTGTGTAGCGCGAATGTTACTTGCCTCTAATCAGCCCAAGCCTGAATGTCGTCCAGGTCTTGCTGCATATGGGCATGGACTGCTCCTTTATCTGAGTTGTTGTTAATGGCGCTGAACACTGCAATCATCAGCGAACATCCCCACTTCTGACCTTTTGATGGAGGGAAGGTCATTGATGAAGCAGCTGAAGATGGACACTGCCCTGTGGAACTCCTGCAGCGATGTCCTGGGATTGTGATGATTGACATACAACCACCACAACCATCTTCCTTTGTGTTATGCATGACTCCAGCCAGTGGAGAGTTTTCCCCCTGATTCCCATTGCATCCAGTTTTACTCAGGCTCCTTGATGCCACACTCGGCATCTTTGATGAATGAGTTAAACTCCATCGGTGCTGCACAGGGCAAAGCAATAATAGCTATTGTGGGGAGATAATCATTGAACTAACAGCAATAAATTATAGCTTAATATCTTGTTTATTATTATTTAAACCCATCTGTTTTATCATCATAGCATATTCACCTTAGTGGTATAAATAAATATTTCTGAAACCGCTGCAGCTGTTCACTATCCAATACATGGTGAATGAGTGGCTACGTTGCGTATTGCCAGATTGGTATCTTCAGATCTGAATAAAAGACCACCTGGCCAATAAAGATTTAGAACCTATTTAGTGATACAGCGCTACAAGTTTCCTAATGGGGTCAGTATTGTGGGCGGCGAAATGGTTTCTTTATGCAATTATTCCCTTCTGATGCACTTGAGGGTGACCAGTGTTTACAGATAAGGTGCAAATAACACTGCATGATGGAGATCCCAAATAATGCAGCAGATGCTGGAAATACGCAGCAGGTGTCTCAACATCGAAAAAAGAAAAAGAAGCTTGCATTTCACAGTCTTCGTGAGAATATATATTCTGCATTGTCTTGAAGTACTGAACCCATGTTTAACTTTAGCTCTGGTTAGATGATTAGAGTTTGTAAATGATGTATTATAAGTGAAATATGAGCTGTTTTTGTTGAGGTGGTGAGAAAAGGCCCACAAACCGAGAGACTCGTCAGAATCAGTGAGACTTTGTGCACCTGAATCTTTCACCTTATTCCATGGCAATAGGATAACTTCATGGAAATCGACTCAAGTCATTTAATTTAGCAGTTTATATTTGATTCATTCACTAAAATGTTGTTTAGCAACGCTCTGATATGGTCACAGAAGCAAGCTACTGCGGATGCTGGAAATCTGACAAAAATACAAAATGTTGGAAATACTCCAGGTCAGGGAGCATCTGTGGAGAGAAACCGAGTTAACGTTTCAGGTCGATGACCCTTTGTCAGAACAGATATGGTCTGCAGGTTTGGTTGACTCCTGGATAGGCAAATTAAACCAACCGTCATTTTTATTTGAAGGAAAACTTGGAGCACTTGCATAACTTTTTTATAATACTTGGAGCACTTCTCCATTTCCCAGATTCGAACACAAATTGAATTTGGTTATTTCATACATACTGTGAAAGAGCAGTTTCAGTTTCGGTGTCCTCTTTGCCTGCAAACAAAAGAATTGTTTTGGGAGCATGATTATGCACGTTTTATCACCATACAACATCAAGACACTTCTTTGCTGCTGGATTTTACAGTGGCAAGGACAATGATGCATCAGTCCATGAAACGTAGAGTATACACCTTCCAATGTTGGAAAAAAAATGGTATCAGGCAGTTAAACTTCTGATTTCAGTGAGATTTTGTTGGTCCATCAAGCAGGTTTGGTTATCTCATACTTGTACCTCTTTCCTTCTGTCCAACTCTTCCAAAGGAAGCACAGCTTTATATATGTCAGACGAGCCAATCTGCTGTGCTTCTGTTAACAGTAAATCAGATGACTTTTGATTAACAACTGGAGAATTCTGCTACATGCTCATGTAATATACCAGTAAAAGGAGAGTCTTGGGGCCCAAGTTTCCACATGATTTGCGCCTGATTTTTAGGAGCAACTGGTGGAGAACGGACTATCTTAGAAATTGCAATTCTCCACATTTTTTTTTCTGCAGTTCTAGTCAGGTAGAACAGTTCTACTTTGGAACAGAATTTTTTCTTCAAAAGGGGGCGTGTCCGGCCACTGACGCCTGATTTCAAAGTTTCCACAGTGAAAACGTACTCCAAACTAAAGTAGAATGGAGCAAGTGAAGATTTTTGTAGAACTGAAAAAACCTGTTCTGCACATTAAAAAAAAATCAGGCGCAGGTTACAAATTAGGCGTCCAGAACGAGGTGGGGAGGGAAGGGAAGTCATTAAATTCTATAATAAATCCTTATTTATACTTATACAAATATTATACAAAAAAAATCCAACCTGAATAAACATTTATAAGCAAAGAAAAGATTAAATAAACCATCTTCCTACCTGTGTGAAAGTGCTTCAAGCAGGCCTTTCGGGACCGAAGGCTGAACGGGCCGGCCCGAGACTTCGGGCAGGGCCAATCCCCAGCACCAGATTTACAGGTAGGTGGCATTGGGTCGGGGGGAGGAGGGAGGGGGAGGGGGAGGGGGAGAGGGAGAGGGAGAGAGAGAGTCGGATCCAGTCCGGGGGTCGGGGAGGCGGAGCGCGTGTCCAGTCGGGGACTCGGAGCGGGAACAGGAGCGCGGGTAGGGTCGGGTCCAGTCGGGGGAGTGGGAACAGGAGCGCGGGTCAGTGTGGGGGGGGGGGGGGGGGGGGGCACGGGTGTCGGGTCTGGTCCGGAGGCAGGGGGGAGCGGGTGTCGGGTCTGGTCTGGTCCGGAGGCGGGGGGAGCGGGTGTCTGGTCTGGTCCGGAGGCAGGGGGGAGCGGGTGTCGGGTCTGGTCCGGAGGCAGGGGGGAGCGGGTGTCTGGTGTGGTGGGGGGGAGCAGGAGCTGGCCGTGGGAGGAGCCTTATTCACGCAGCCCCAGTGAGGCCATTCAGCCAGGGCTCGGGGCTGCGTGCTTCGGGCCCCTCCCACACAGTTCGGCGCCTGGAGCTACTGCACTTGCGTGCCGACTGTAGCGCGCATGTGCAGAGATCCCGGCACTGTTTTCAGCGCAGGGACCTGGCTCTGCCCCCCCCCCCCCGCCACAGCTCGTGCTGGCTGCGCCGAGGGCCAGAGGACCTGCAAGTAGGTGGAGAATACCGAGGATTTTTTTAGGCGCACTTTGTGGCGCGAAAAACAGGCGTTCAGGTCGGGACTGCGCCGTTCTAGGCGCATGTGGAAACTTGGGCCCTTGGTGTCAAGATAGCACGAGGGTGGAGTTGTGTTAACTGTGGCCTTTCGCTTTCAGACCATAAATTACTATAAACAGGCTCATCCTGAGTTCTTGCTTCTTTTAAAAAGTGACTATCTCATGATGACTTTAGATTGCACTCTTTTTCATGTATTTGTTGTTTGCCTTCCAAATAGTGCAGTCAGGTAATGAGTCATTTATCGTATTCCCTAAGCACCATGTAAATGGGCTCAATTTCCCCCAGTTATCTGCATAGTTCATTTTGGTGCGCGCCGCTTTTTTTAGCCTAAATTAAAATATCCAAGTTTCCCCAATATTTTTGCGCCAGCATAACTCAGTTATGTTTTTTTTGGGGTTAGTTATTTTTGCGTCATTGGGGGCATAATCTGATGTCTGCACTTGCAAGTTTGGCGGACTTGCATTTCTCCTTGGACAACGTATGTAACCACTCCCAAAAAATCTTCTGGACACTGAAGAAAAACCAGTGCACATTAAAAAATCGGCATATAAAGACGCCATTGTTTTTATGGCAAGTTTTGGAGGGAGTCAAGAAAACATTATGAAGCTTAATTTTTACAAACTTAAAATGGAGAAAATGGAAATCTAATGCAATTCTTCAATTTCAGATTTTTTTCCAAGTGCCATGCCACCACTGAACATCTCCTCACCGGGCTCAAGGGTCAGAGCATCGGCCAGCAGAATTGCTCCCTCGCCCAGACACTGGCTCAGGGCTCGGCTTCAAAAGAAGCCCAGGGGTGGGAGTTGGAAGCCGAACTGAAGGCATGAGAAGCCTTACACTATGCAGCAGCTTCAAAAGAAGCCTGAGTGGTGGGGAGCGATTCTGCCGGCCGATCCTCAAGCCCGCTGAGGAGACGTTCGTCGATGGTGGGGATGGTGCATTGGAAACAAATTTAAATTAAAGAATTGCATCAGATGTCATTGCCCCAAATGTACTCATTTTAATGCCTAGCTTCCCGTTCAAAGCAAGCCTATTGCGCATGCGCAGACCATACTATGGCATCGACCTTGGGGCGAGAGAGAGCAGAGAAGCTTTTACTCTTTGTCCTGCTGTTTTGAGCTTCTTGCAAAGGTACAATTTAATTATTGGGGCAATATTTGACTGCCATACCTTGTGTAAGCCTTCTGCATGATGGTGCTGTGGAGGAGACGATTGATTCGACGTCATCGCATGAGGAACCTCAGAGCACATCGGATGATGAACAGGAGGCTTGATCCACGTCGGGTATATCGAGAAAGGCGTTCATACCTGCACCCGAGTGCCACAGACTGAGAAGGCTGCGTTTCCGTCAGGAAGTTGGAACCAAGATCTGTGAGTTAATAAAATCAGACCTGCGACTTAAAAGTATCAGGCGGACTGCTTTGTCAGTTGAAGTGAAGGTTGCAGCTGCACTTTCATTCTCTGCATCTGGCTCATTCCAGGCCACAACTGGGGATATGTGCGCTATTTCTCAACGCGCAACACATATCTGCATTTCACAGGTGACTGCTGCACTTTTTTCCCCAGAGGAATGACAACACTAGGTTCCCCGTGTCCGCCCAGCCAATTCGTGAAAGGTCTGTGGACTTCTCCAGGATTGCTGGCTTCCCAAAGGTACAGGGCTGCATTGATTGTATCCACATCACCTTGCGAGCATCATTGGAGGATTTCGGGATGTACAGAAACAGAAAAGGCTTCCACTCCCGTGAATGTGCAGCTCGTGTGTGACGACATTCATGTCAGTTAATGCGAGATACCCTGGGAGCACCCATGATGCGTTCATCCTCCACGAGAGCGCTATACCTGCCATGTTTCAGCAGCAGCCAGAAGGGCAGAGCTGGCTGCTGGGAGTCAATGGGGGGTGTGGGCAGGCGGTAATGTGGAAGGCCCAGCTTGATCCTCTTCAGAGGCTGGTCTGGGGATTGGAATGGGAGTGGCAGTTGATTCTGTCAATGGTCGCGGGGTCTGGGCTTGTTCCCTTATTGCAGCAGCCAACTCCGACATTCCCTCCTTCATGTGTCCTGACAGTGTCTCAACTACCTCCCAAAATTCCCTCCCTCATGTGCCCGGACAGTGTTCCCATTTCTCGAGAGTGTTGTTACTTCTCCCAACAGTCCCGGTTCCCCATCACCCATTCCACTGATGGTGTCCAGGAGTAATCGTGTAAGGTCAGTGCTCTCCGCACTCATTGCCATCATCTGAACCACATCTGTTCGATCCTGCACCTCAGGAGAGCGCTGTCGAGCTCTCCTTCCCCTCCCCACCCTGGTTGTGGCTCGCTGCACCCCACTGGGACCTGCAGCCTCGGACGGTGGGGCACTGGCTGTGCCTGACGACATCCCACTGGGACTCGCAGCCTCGGACTGTGAGAAACCATGCAATGTCCCAACACTCGTACCACTCGGTAGGGCCTGGCACCTCAATGGGTGGCACCTGCACCTCCTCCAGAGTGAGTACAAGAGTAGGGGCTTCATCCATCTCCTGCCCCTCCACCTCACCCCCATTCTCTTGGTCTGGAAGGTGATATTGAAAGATGTTCTCCTCTTCAGGCTCGTCCTCTTCTGAATCTTCTGGATTGGCTTCAGCCTCGTCAGGGTTGGCCTCAAGTTCCGCACAATATAACTGAAGAGACAAATGGTTAGCAGCCGAAGAGGGGGCAGGGTGGCATGGGTAGGTGCACACAGTGCAGGCAGCAGGCTCCATTGAAGGACCACGATGAATTATAGCGCCCTGCATCAACTGAAGTGTAGCTGACAGAGACGTCCCCATGAACCGAAGCATGGCTAGCCCATGCAGTACTTAACATTTAGCAAAGCCAGACTGTGGCATTTGCAGGACTTCCCCTTTCCCTCGAGTGTGGGCCAAGCTTGTGCAATGGTGGTTGTTTTCCTCCAGGCAGGACCCATTAAAGCAGCAACTCTTGTCTTCCAAGGGCGTCAGTGGCTGCAGATTTGCCGGGCCTCATCCTGTTCGAGTTCTTTCCCTTTTGTTGTGTGCCACCTTCTTCTGCAAAGATGAAAATATAACTTTTTAGAGAGGGTGTCTTTCTGCTGGGTGGGACAGACAGATAGTCACATTTACAATTGCCATTCCAGTGAATAAAAAATATTACTTACACTAACTACTTGACCAAGGTCCTGTCACTTTTTACACTGGCCTCCACTCCTCGTGATGCTCAACATTGCACAGTAATCTTCTGCAAGTTGGTTCCTGCATTTCTTCATTTCTTTGGGTGAAACTTTCATGTGACCTCTGTTGGTGTCCAACTCGTGCCATCTGGCCTCAATTACAGTAACTGGTGCCTTCACTTCATCCTGTGAGAAATTCTTGGTCCTTGAGCCGCGTTGCATATTGTATTATAGCTCTGATTTTTCCACTGAGAATTGAAGTTCTCACACAGAACTGGCTCTTTAAAAATGGCCAAATGCAAACCAGAAACTGTTCAGGGCATGTGCGCCCATAGCATCATGTAAAAAATGTAATTTTCTCTTTGTGCATGCGTTTTTTCGGCGCAGACTTTAGGCTCCACCCACCAAAGGAAAAGGACTGGCTGCGCTGCAAAAAATAGAACGGGGAAACTTGCAAATTATTTTTTGGAACGGGTGTAACTCTTGCAATACGTCAAAAAGCAGCATTAGGGAAAATTGAGCCCTTTCATTTGGCCCTTAGAGCCATAGTTTTATAATTAGGCTTATTCTAGGTACTTTGGAATTTTTTAATGGTTTAGCTTGGATTGCAGGATGACAATATCTGTGTACCAGCTCCTTGTATTGAAATCACTAAAATTATATCTCATCGCAACAGCAGAATTGTCATCCCACATTTTTTGGTAGGCCTACAATTCTGACGTCAAGATAAATTAGCCAGTTTTAGCAATTTCAACAAGGAGTTCGTGTATGGAAATCACTCGCCTGCAATCGAAACTACATAATCAGCAAATGTCAAAGTGCCTTCAGTTCCACCAGATTGTGGCAGAAAATATGTTATTTGATAGAATTGTGCTTTTGGGCATGAACATTTACTATTCCTTTGAAGAACATGTTTTCCCCTTCTTACCTTCTGCTCTGAAGGCAGTAATTCATGCTGGAGCACAATTCCATGGGTGTCATCAGGCCTTTAGAACTTTAACAAGTGAGTCCTCTTCATGTTTGAACCTTGGACTGTGTCAGGAGTTTGACTGGAAAGACTTGCATTTATATCGTGCGTTAGCTGTGAGTGTTTATAGCATGGTATTAGCAAGTCACCATCGAAGTAATCAAAGCACGTTGCACAAAGTACTTTTGAGGTGTAGTCATTGTTACGTCGGTAAATGATGTGGCTTTTTTTGCACAAAGCAAGGTCCCACAAATTGCAATGAAATGAATGATCAGTTCATCTGTTTTCATGTTTTAGCTGAGGGAGGAACATTGGACAGGGCATTATTCCATTCAGCAAGCTATCACAGACGAGCTTCACACTGTCCTCATTCAATGTCCACACTTGACTTTCTAACATGGGTTAATTTGACCGCAGTCTGAGAAATGCCCTCAAAATAGTTATGGATGAGGAAGGCCATTCTGCCCATTCAAGCTCATCCATGCAAAAAAGACCTGTGGTCCATTCCAAAACCTAGCTGCTTCTTAAATGATGCCAGTGTTTTTGCCTGCACTGTCCGATATTGTTGGTTCTTTGTGAAGGAGTTCCTGACACTGGTCAAAATTTGCCAACTCGGGACCTACTATGTTCTGACTGGATCAGTGACACATCACATGGTGCATTTCTCCACGGAGCCATGTGAGCTTGTCAAATCACTAGCCAGTTTTGTTTCACTGTTTTTCATTCCTCTGCTTCAATTTTTTCTAATTTCACCCTTTTCAATCTTTTTGAATTCAATGGCAATAATTCCTATTCTTGCAACTTTCCATCATTGGAATATTCCCATATCAGTTCAACCTGCCAGAAAAACAGCATAAATTAAAAATGCCCAACATGATGATTGTCTTGTGGTGCACTCTTTAGCAGTGGTGAATCCATTTTCTCAGACTCCCTGCAGAGACTGGTTTCATGTACAGAAAGGAGCATGCAAGGAAATACTTGCATCTATCTAGCACCTTATCACACCATCAGGGTATCCCAAAGTGCTTTGTAACTTGGACTTACTTTTTGAAGTGCAGTTGCCATTGTTATGTGGCAGCCAATTTGGGGGCAGCAAATTCCTGCGAACTGCAAATCAAATGAATGAGCAGTTAATCTATCTTTTTATGGTGTTGGCAGAAGGAGGAGCATTGGCTGTTTTTCTCTAAGTGCTGTGAGATCTTCAGCGTCCACATGAATAGGCAGATGGGACCTTGGTTTAAAGTCACATCCAAAAGATGTCAGCCTATTTCAAATGCTGGGCTGGGCTTTGACCCCGCAACCCTCTGACTCGGGCAAGATTGTGACCAAGTGAGCCAGGGTACGAGCAGAGAGCGCACTGCGGGGCAGGCGTGAGTCAAAAAGCGAGCCGGTGTCACAACCGGGGCATAGAAACGTAGAAACAAAGAAAATAGGTGCAGAAGTAGGCCATTCGGCCCTTCAAGCCTGCACCATCATTCAATTTGATCATGGCTGATCATGCATCTCAGTACTCCATTCCTGCTTTCTCTCCATACCCCTTGATCCCTTTAGCCGTGAGGGCCACATCTCACTCCCTTTTGAATATATCTAACGAACTGGACTCAACAACTTTCTGTGGTAGAGAATCCCACAGCTTCACAATTTTGAATGAAGAAGTTTCTCCTCATCTCTGTCCTAAATGGTTTCCTCCTTATCCTTAGACTGTGACCCCTGGTTCTGGACTTCCCCAACATCGGGAACATTCTTCCTGCATCGAACATGTCCAATCCCGTCAGAATTTTATGTTTCTATGAGATTCCCTCTCATTCTTCTAAATTCCATTGAATACAAGCCGAGTCGATCCAGTCTTTCTTCATATGTCAGTCCTGTCAGTCCTGTCATCCTGGGAATCAGTCTGGTGAACCTTTGCTGCACTCCCTCAATAGCAAGAACGTCCTTCCTCAGATTAGGAGACCAAAACTGGACACAATATTCAAGGTGTGGTCTCACCAAGGCCTTGTACAACTGTAGTAAGATCTCCCTGGTCCTATACTCAAATCCTAGCACTATGAAGGCAAACATGCCATTTGCCTCCTTCACTGACTGCTGCACCTGTATGCCAACCTTCAATAACTGATGTACCATGACACCCAGGTCTAGTTGCACCTCCCCCTTTACCAATCTGTCACCATTCAGATAATAATCAGCCCTCCTGTTTTTACCACCAAATTGGATAATCTCACATTTATCCACATTATACTGCATCTGCCATGTATTTGCCCACTCGCCAAACCTGTCCAAGTCACCCTGCAGCCTCATAGCATCCTCCTCACAGCTCACACTGCCACCCAGATTAGTGCACACTGGCTCACCTCTTCCGGGCATTAATGCTCCACGCCCTGCTGAAACCGGCCCCGAAAACCCCTGCCCAGCGCTGGAAGCTGAGCGCCTGCCCAGACGAGCTCACCGTCGCTATTGCCGCCCCTCCGCAGCGAAAACCGAGATGGACAGCACTGGAAAATCCAGCCCTATGTTTGCAAAGACAAACTCCACTGGCCCTAAATCGAATGAAAAGTTCCATTAAGCAGCAAGTCTATTTGTCAAATGAAAATCTAACACTGATGATGGTCAGCTGGTGAGTCACAGTAGACGCCAGATCTGGTCATCATTTGATGTCCACACACACATGGATAAGAGATCACGAGCTGGAACCCTGTCTGCATTTTTTTCTCAGACCAATTCCCCCTTACAATACTGTCTCATGCCGGAGAGCATTATAGGCAATTTAAGTATGTTTTAAAATTGCTTATTAAATCTCTGGGGAGTGGAACAGGCAAATGTTTCCTTTTACGCAAATGTTTCATTGAAATGCAAACAATTTTTTGTTCTCAGATTTAACTCAACAGTTTTGATTCCTTTGTTCGAAGCAAGAAAATACATTAACTGTTGCAGTGTAGATGCTCCAGTTTCAGAATTGTCACTAGATTTTCAATGAAGTGTAATGGTGGCAATATGAAATAATAACACCATGTCCACTTGAACTGGGAACACAAACAGCAGTGCAATAAAAAATAAATTGGCCGTTTAGACTCGTGTCTGGAGAGAGCATTGACTGCTGTGTTTTTAAAAATTTGTCTTCAAGATCCAGGTAATGCTGGCAAGGCCACATTTAGTGTTCATCCCTGATTGCCATGAGAAGGTGTTGGTGATCTTTATAGCTATGTCATAGCTGCACAAAAATAGCTTTACTTGGTGAGCAGCTAGTTCTGTTGCATAGGTTTTTAGCACTACAGCTGGGATGTTGTCTGGGCCTGTTGCCTTCACTTTGTCCAATGCACATAGCTGTTTACTTCATACCACGTGGCGTGGGCCGAATTCGCTGGATGCTGGACTCTATGAAGGTGCCGACCTCTGGAGGAGGCCAGGTGGGATCGTCTGCTTGGTACCTTTGGCTGAAGTTGGTTGCAAACATTTCTCCCGGTCACAGGTCTGCCATTGGTTTTGAAAGTGCTGTGACTAAAATAAGATTCATGATCGCCCTTGATATTCATGTAGTTTTAAGTGATCATGTATTTTCTTCCCCCTCCTTGTTTTGAAATGCAGGCTTGAACATGATAAACGATACGTTCATGATGAGATTAGCAAGATTCTTGAACGTGAACGAGATGCCGCAAGCGATAGTCTTGTAAAAGCCGTGTTGCGGGAGAGAGCGATGACTGAAGAGGAGCGAGTGAAATCCAAGCACACTGTAAGTAGACTGATAACCTTTGCTTACTGATCTACCTTCTGGTTCTAGAATTATAAACTCTGATAAGAAGAAAATCACTCGGTCAGTGCTCGTCGTCTAATAAGTTATTTCAAAAATGTACAGCATCAGATAATGGGAGCCACCCATGTAAAAAGCCCATTTCACTGCCTCCCCAGAAAATCACCATTAGTCCCGTGACAAGCAAAATGATCAATAATTTAACCTTTTATTGTGGTTGCCAGCATTGGTGAAAGTCTGATATTGATTGCTGCTGCATACATACTTTCCAAATTCCTATTCCGACAAATAGCTTGCCTGCAATTTGGTAAAACTCTTTCTTCAGAATGAAGAAAGTAATATTTCCAGCATGCTTGATGGATGGAAGAAACAAGATTAAGGATATCGATGATTTAAAGTTGCAAGACTTTTTGTCCTTGTAAGATTCTCGCTATCTGAGATGAGATTGAAAATAATGGAAACCCCTTTTTATTTACTGAATTGAAATGTAATCGTTTGAAATGTGTACCGGTCATTCCCAAACTTAGCCATTCTTCAAAATTGAATTTGTAAGAGCTCAGTGAGATCCAAACCAAATTGAAGACCCAAATTCAGACATTTTGCTTTTGGAATACCTTTCTCTTTAAGAAACGTGTATTTGTGAGCCCTCAATAGTTCATTGTTGGTGAAAACAATCTTGAGCTGAGCCACAAAGACCACAAGGTTCAGGTTTGACTTCCTTTCTGCATTGTTAGCTAATCTCAGCTGGGCGGCAGCAGAAACCCTTAACGCCCCTGGATTATGGAGGAGAAAATCTGCAAGGAGAAACAAGGTATGAATCCATGCTTGCAAGCTGTTTTTTTTTGCAGACAGAGTGATAAATAGGACGTAACTTTGGTTCCTCTGTGTGTTGTGAGTTAACTGTGGGAGCATTACAATTTACAATAGTGCCCCGAAGCTCAAGGGGAGAAATCATCTTGACTTTCCGTTCCCGATTATAGACCTGTGATTTCTGCTGAAAGGTGTAGATGTGCGGGACATGTGGAACACTTGAGATCAGTTTCAGCTGTGATGCCTCCATTGTTAAATAGGCTGCTAACATTACATGTTGCTGTACTGTGACCGATGATCGAAATTATGTGCATGTGGACATCAGGTGAGAGGAGGGTGAGCCTCGGCAATGATGACTCACACAACTGAATAGCCTGTCGCGCTTACAGCCCAGATGCCCAAAAGTTACTATTGAGGAAAACTGCTAGATAACTGCTGGCATGCATGGAACTATGTTCCAGCATGAGTCACTGTCTTCAGAAGGGAGGAGAAGAAGAGATTTTCTTTAAGCATTTGTGCTTGACCAGGGAGATGGTTCTGAAAGTTCCCTGAAGAACTTGTATACTGCACGTTAGCTAGTTACTGTGCAATAAATCCCCTGGGAGGACCGACGCACCAACGTTAGCGTCTTCGACCAGGCCAGCATCCCCAGCATCGAAGCACTGACCACACTCGACCAGCTGTGCTGGGCAGGCCACATTGTTCGCATGCCTGATACAAGATTCCCAAAGCAAGCGCTCTACTCTGAACTCCTGCACGGCAAGTGAGCCCAAGATGGCAGGGGAAACGTTTCAAGGACACCCTCAAAGCCTCCTTGATAAAATGCAACATCCCCACCGACACCTGGGAGTCCCTGGCCAAAGACCACCCGAAGTGGAGGAAGTGCATCCGGGAGGGCGCTGAGCACCTCGAGTCTCATTGTCGAGAGCATGCAGAAATCAAGCACAGGCAGCAGAAGAAGCGTTCGGCAAAACAGTCCCACCCAGTCTTTCCTTCAAAGACTGTCCCACCTGTGACAGAGACTGTAATTACTGTATTGGACTGTACAGTCACCTAGGAACTCACTTTTAGAGTGGAAGCAAGTCTTCTTTGATTTCGAGGGACTGTCAAGATGATGATTTCCCTTATTTTATAGTCATCCTGCTTCATCACAACATGGTTTATATCCAGCCAGACAGAATCATTCATTGTGTCCAATTTGACTATGAAGCAGTGGAACTAATCATTGGCAAAAGTCATTATGGAATCTACAAATATCACTTCTGCACAATTGCCTTTCAAAGTTTCTTTTTAAATGGATTGTGAAAGACATATTTCCTCAGTGAGCTTGAGAGCATGTGCATGGATTTTTTGGACTCGTCACCTTTTCACAGTCACTGGTCCATTGTTAGATTTACTGCACCCAGTTTAACAAACCAGTTGGTATTTTAAACCATGTAATGAAATGCTTTGTCTCTTGCCCATCTTCCCCGCACCCCCACAGCTGCCCCAGGCACTATGAGTAACCAGTTGGGATAATCCATAATTATCTTTCAGCTAAGAATTTATCTATTTTATCCTTAAGAGATTTATGTAAAATACTATTAGCTTGTTTTATTTTTTCAGAAAAAATTGATTTATTAAAATCGTCAAGCTATTTGTATGCTTAAAGAATTTTTCGAAAGCTGTATGTGATGGATAGTGTTGAGGGTTTTTATTTTTTGAAATGTGCATCCTCTTCTGTTTTCAATATTGAGTGACTTCTGATATTTGGTATTTATAAAATAGGGATGACAAATAATTTTCTGTCTTCAGGCTTTTTTCTTGTATGGGGTTAGAACATAAGAAATGGGAACAGGAGTGGGCCATTTGGCCCCTCGAGCCTGCTCCACCATTCAATAAGATCATTGCTAATCTACTACCTCAACTCCAATTTTCTGCATTGTCCCTATATTCCATGACCCCCCATAATATTCAAAGATCTGTCGATCTCTGTCTTGAATATACTCAACAACTTAGTCTCCACAGCTCTCTGACATAGAGAATTCCAAAGATTCACAACAAGAAATTTCTCTTCATCTGAGTCCGAAATGGGCGACTCCTTTATTATGAGACTTGGGCTCCTGTTTCTAGCCTCCCCAGCCAGGCGAAGCATCCTCCCTGCATCTACCCTGTCAAGCTCTGTAAGGATTTTGTATGTTTCAATGAGATCACATCTCATTCTTCTAAACTCTGGAGAATATACGCGTAGTCTACTCAATCTCTCCTCATAGGACAACCTCCCCCCTCCCCCCGCCATCCCAGGAATCAATCTGGTGAACCTTCGTTGCACTCCCTCTTTGGCGAGTATATCCTTCCTTCAGTAAGGAGACCAAAACTGTATACATTACTCGAGGTGTGGTCTCACCAAAGCCACATCTAAATGCAGCAAGAGTTCCTCACACTTTTACACTCTCACCCCCTTGCAATAAAGCCAGCATACCATTTGCCTTCTAATTGCTTGCTGTACTTGCATGTTAGCTTTCAGTGATTTGTGTGCAAGGACTCCCAGGTCTCTCTGAACACCAACATTTCCCAATCTGTCACCATTTTAAAAAATACTCTGCTTTTCTATTTTTCCTGCCAAAGTGGATAACTTCACATTTCTCCATATTATATTCAATTTGTGATGTCCTTGCCCACTCACTTAGCTTGTCTTGATCCCCTTAAAGTCTCTTTGCATCGGTTCAGACAGTTGAGGCTGTTGACTTCGCCACTCTGATCTGCGAATGGTTCTCTTCATAGAAATTCAATCCTGAAGTGAGTGGTAGTTGCTGCCATCCGTTCTTCTCTGTCTCCTCCTCTCGTCACCACCTCCCTTTTTAAAAAAAAAAGACACACTCAAGTATGAATGTGCTGTTCTTGGGTACAATTCTCCAGCTCTTCTCTTTAAGAAATGTATTTGAAGGACCAAGCCGTCACAGTTCAAAACACTGGCAAGCTTGAAAACAGTCGGATAGAAGGCCAAATAAATCAGATACCAGTAGTGAAATGGTGCCAAGCTTGTGTTACCTGCTGAGGGCATTCACGTTTGAATGATTGATTAGGTTATGTGAAAAGGAGGCTAGCGGCTAACAAGTTCCAGTTCTCACATGCCTTAGTTTACTTGTCAAATTTATTTTTGTCCAAATTAAAATGTATCTATCACAGATTTAATTTCCCTGATTAATTTTTTTTAAAGACAATTTAATTGCTGAATTGCATGTCAGTATTGTTCTATTTCAAAAATTATTTTAATTGCTAAATAGAATTGGAAAAGTCATATGGTAAAGGGGGGAAAAATCCTCAAATTTGCATTGCCAAATGCAATTTTTTTTTTGTAAGCCAGTTGATCTTTTGCAAGGAGATATGAGCAATTTGCCAGCAGTATAGAGCCTTGTCACAAGCAATAGCGTCTTGACATTATATCACTTGAGTTGTAATCAATGATGAGTAAAGTGAGCACCAAGCAAAAATCCATAGTTCAGGAATGTGCAGAACACCGTCTAATACCATCTCTGCGTAATGATCCTGCATTTTCAGGTGGACTCGCTGCTCCAGTGATTTGCTAAAATGAGCTGTCATTAAGCCATTGCAAGTTGGAAAATAGCTTTATTGAGTTGCTGAAGTTTCAAGCTGACTTCTTTTCAAAATAAATTGAATGCAGGGTGTCAAGAATGAATTACAGTCATCTCATAATGAGACT
This sequence comes from Pristiophorus japonicus, assembly GCF_044704955.1. Taxonomy (NCBI): domain Eukaryota; kingdom Metazoa; phylum Chordata; class Chondrichthyes; family Pristiophoridae; genus Pristiophorus; species Pristiophorus japonicus. Next base: position 18,586,290 of record NC_091989.1, on the reverse strand, counting down.
GAATTATAGCTTCATATGCATACTGCCAGTGAAGTGTTTTGAAGATTTTTGTTGTTGCTGCATCGAGCATATTGAGCAGTAATAGGGGGCGGAAGCATTGGGGCTGAAATTCCTCAGGCTTCTCGAACTCCACCGCCATAATTTGGGGGGAAATTCAGCGAACACCGTGGTCGACAGCAATGTTCTCTTCAAGCGCCCATTAAAAAGAGGCTTTGCAGCCCCCCAAAAAATTAAAGATAACATTGGCCTTCAGTAGAGAAGGGGAGATAATTGGGGTGAGTGGAGCAAATGATACATGGGAAGAGGAACTTCAATTATGTGGATCGACTAGAGAAGCTAGGTTTGTTCTCCTTGCAGCAGAGAAGATTAAGGGGAGATTAATAGAGGTGTTCAAAATTGCAACAGATTTTGACAGGTTAAATAAGAAACTGTTTCCATTGGCAGGTGAGTTGGTAATCAGAGGACACAGATTAAAGATAATCGGCAAAAGAACCAGAAGGGAGGTGAGAATATTTTTTTACGCAGCAAGTTGTAATCTCAAATGTACAGCCTGAAAGAGTGATGGAAGCAGAATCAATAGTAACTTTCAAAAGGGAATTAGATATATACGAGAACAGGAAAAATTTGCAGGGCCATGAGGAAAGAGTAGGGGAGTGAGATTAATTGGACAGTTGTTTCCAAGAGGCAGCACAGATATGACAGGTTAAATGGCCTCCTTCTGTGCTGTCCGATTCTTTGAAAATTCAAGCAATCTTATGAATAGGAATGGAGTTGCAGATGAAGTGCTGGAAAGGCATATGTTATCATCGGGTAATAAACTGCTTGCGGGCAACAATATACCAAGACCTTGGAAAGCTGCAAGGGCAGTCAAAAACAAGTGGGCACTGTTCAATGAAATGCAGAACTCCATGCCTGTGCACAATTTTATCTGTCATTCTCAATGTTGCATTGAATTGCAAGTCTGCAAAAGGATACAATAATGTGTAAACAGGGGCTACCATAAATTGCCGTGGCAAAAAATTGCATAACCAGTGCTGAAGTATGGTCAAAGTTAACTTCAATCGATCGCTTCTTTGGTTTGGTTATTTAATATCAAGTAATTTTCTTCCCTGTGCGGCATTTGTTTCTGTGTTGACATGGAAACGTAGAAAATAGGTGCAGGAGTAGACCATTCGGCCCTTCGAGTCTACACCACCATTCAATAAGATCATGGCTGATCATTCACCTCAATACCCCTTTCCTGCTTTCTCTCCATACCCCTTGATCCCTTCAGCCATAAGGGCCATATCTAACTCCCTCTCGAATAAATCTAACGAACTGGCATCAACAACTCTCTGTGGTAGAGAATTCCACAGGTTCACAACTATGAGTGAAGAAGTTTCTCCTCATCTCTGTCCTAAATGGCTTACCCCTTATTCTTAGACTGTGACCCCTGGTTCAGGACTTCCCTAACATTGGGAACATTCTTCCTGCATCTAACCTGTCCAGGCCCGTCAGAATTTTATATGTTGCTCTGAGATCCCCTCTCATTCTTCTAAACTCCAGTGAATACAAGCCCAGTTGATCCAGTCTCTCCTCATATGTCAGTCCTGCCATCCCGGGAATCAGTCTGGTGAACCTTAGCTGCACTTCCTCAATAGCAAGAACGTCCTTCCTCAGATTCGGAGACCAAAACTGAACACACTATTCCAGGTGAGGCCTCACCAAGGCCCTGTACAACTGCAGTAAGACCTCCCTGCTTCTAAACTCAAATTCCGTAGCTATGAAAGCCAACATGCCATTTGCCGCCTTCATCGCCTGCTGTTGTACCTGCAGGCCAACTTTCAATGACTGATGTACCATGACACCCAGGTCTCGTTGCACCTCCCCTTTTCCTAATATACCGCCATTCAGATAATATTCTGCCTTCACATTTTTGCCCCCAAGGTGGATAACCTCACGTTTATCCACATTATACTGCATCTGCCAGGCATTTGCCCACTCACCTAACCTGTCCAAGTCACCCTGCAGCCTCTGAGCATCCTCCTCACAGCTCACACCGCCACCCAGCTTAGTGTCATCTGCAAACTTGGAGATATTACACTCAGTTCCTTCATCAAAATCATTGAAGTATATTGTAAATAGCTGGGGTCCCAGCACTGAGCCCTGTGGCACCCGACTCGTCACTGCCTGCCATTCTGAAAAGGACCCGATTATCCCGACTCTCTGCTTCCTGTCTGCCAACCAGTTCTCTATCCACGTCAATACATTACCCCCCAATACCAGGTGCTTTAATTTTGCACAACAATCTCTTGTGTGGGACCTTGTCAAAAGCTTTTTGAAAGTCCAAATACACCACATCCGCTGGTTCTCCCTTGTCCACTCTACTCGTTACATCCTCAAAAAATTCTGGAAAATTTGTCAAGCATGATTTCCCTTTCATGATGACCATTCCATATGATTTTGATTTAATATATTAACTCGTAAATAGTTATTTTTAAATGCTTGTACAATTGCTATCTGAACTAGAGTATAAATTGATATGTGAGGTTTCAAATTTCAATCATTTACGTCCCTCGATACGGAGAATTAATCTGGCTGGGGTACAAAATTGAAGCATATTTACCCAACAGAACTCGTTGAAAATGTTGTGTTTGTTATTGTGTAATCACAGCATGCCAAACACACTGGTGGTTCTGAGTCATATTTTTCAATATAGTTTGAAGCGACAGGTGTGACATCCGAAATCCGTAAACCTTGGGAACAAGGACGTTCCGGATTCCGGGTATTTCCAGATTTTGGAACGTCTGTGCCCGAGCCAAGGAAGGTGGAGTGGGGGGGGGCGGTCAGGCAGGGTTGGGGCGGGTCTGGCGGCCGAGGTAAGGGGGGATTCGCCGGGGCAAGGTCGGGGAGGTGAAGCCGGGCCGCCGAGGGGCAGGGCAGATGTCGGGCCATCGAGGTAAGGGGGGAGTGGAGGGGGAATGCAAAGTTGGGCCACCGAGGACCAGGGTGAGGTCGGGGCGGAGGTCGGGCCGTCGAGGTAGGGGGGGGCGGGGTCATCGGGCCAGGGCGAGGTCGGGACGCTGAGGTAACGGAGTGGGGGGGCGGGGGCGGGGAGGGAAGAGAGGCGAGGTGGGCCACCAAGGCTGGGGAGTCTGGATTTCGGAACATTTTCCGGTTTCCGGACGACCCAGCCACAGATCGGCCTGGTGTCCGGATTCCAGAACATCCCGAATTTCGGAACCTTGCATTTTCGGACGCTCGACCTGTACTGTGTTTGGCGTGTTTGGAGATCAGGCAATAGTTTTTGTATCGCTGACCACAGATGAGCAGATGCCAGACACCGGTGTCAAAGTCCTTTCCGCCACACCACATTCACACTTGCTGTGCAGTATTGCTGACGCATTCTCCCCCACTCCGGTCCCATTCTGAAGCCGAGACTGTTTGAGGTGCAGTTTCACAGGTGGCAGTCACCCTTGGGTACTTCACCCAGATGGCAATTAATGTGCTGGTGTAGTCAACTACTTCTGGTCTAGCCTAGTAATGTGCCATGTGCTGCAATTGTCCCATGATCTATTCAGGTGCAGCGTCCAGAATACAGAGTTCCCGGAATGTTCCAGACTCCGGGCCGATCGGTGGCAGCGTCGTCCGGAATTCGTAACATGTTCCGGAATCCGGACTCAGCGGCCCTGCAGATCTCGGGCCCCGACCTTGAGCCGAGCCTCGCCTCGCCGTTCACTGCCCTTGGCTCGAGGCCGCCTCGGCGGGGCCCTGCTCGACACAAACACCTCCTCGATGGGCCCCCAGCCGGCCCACCTGACAATATCCTCGGCAGGGCTGGCCCCACGACGATCTCCTCGGCGGGCCTCGGATGGCCCGAACAGCTCCTCGGCAGGTAACCCCCCCCCCACTTCTGACGTTCCGGATATACCCGAACCTGGGCTCAGGTGTTTCTGGATTCGTGATGTCACAAAGACATTCCAAAATCCGTAAAAATGCAGAATCCGTAACGGCCTCGGTCCTGAGGGTTCTGGATTCAGGACGCTGCACCTGTCGTACTTTGCTTTTTTTAAAAAATGATCAGCATTCTCTAAACTGGTCACTCCACTGCTAAATTTCATCACAAAACATTGAACTCACTTTTATTGAGTATTTTCTGTTTAGAATCACTGAGCAGGTGATAACAGATCTGTGGTACAAATCAGCAGATTAGCTGATTTTATTCTCAATTTGTAGAAGTCTTGATTCAAGCTAATTAACACATTGATCAAAATGTAACCGTAGCGGTTGTTCGAAAGCTATGGTGAGCAAAATAATGTTTACTGCTTTGACTCTTTATCTGTAGATAAATTGTCCCTTTTTGCAGTCCTGCAAAGCAGTTTCCACTTCAGAGTAACACAATGGTAATACCCAGTATAACTCTGCAGTCAGAGGTGTGTGTTTCAAACCGATTACCCCCGCAAGTCACAGGTAGCGATATAACTCTTAATCTGCCTGAATACAGGTTGAACCTCCCTTATCCGGAACCCTCTGGTCCTGGCCTGTTCTGCATGAGGGATTTTTCCGGATGAGGGGTGGTCACGTTAAATTGGATGGTGCAGGGGATATCGGAGCTGACTGGCTTGGGGTTGGGAGTGCAGCAGAAAGATCATGGCAGGGGGTGGTGGATCTTGGGATCAGACCAGCGATTGCGGGAGTCGGCAGCGAGCAAGGACTTCAAATTGTTCCCAATTTGTTTCTGTAGGAGTTCTGCGCATGCGCCACCCGGTGGCCGGGAATGGTTCTGGATGAGTGGTGATTCCGGATAAGGGAGTTCTGGATAATGGAGGTTTAACCTTTGTATTAAGAAAACCCCAAACTACAATTTAGCAACAAAGTATATTGAAAATTCTGTATTTCTGCCCCCGTATCCCTGTATGTTCAGCAAAAGATTCATCCTCATGTACATTCGTTGACTTTTGAACATTTTAAGACATTCCAAGGTTCTTAATTTTTTGTGTGAGGGATCTTGGTGCTGGGGAAATGCAGCACTTTCCCAATTTGAGCACCTCGTGTCAGTGTCAAGCATCCCTAGGTCAGTTATATTGCAGTTAGATGTACAATAAAGGGTTCTGTGCTCTCTATCACGCCAGTGTGATATTTTTCCATTTCCCACACAATGGGCTCAAGTTTCCACAAGAAAAAAAACGGGCGCTCCTCCGAGCTGGGCGCCCGTTTTTCGCGCCTAAAACGGCGCCTAAAAAAATCCTCGGTATTCTGCACCTACTTACTGGCCCTCGGCGCAGCCAGCACGAGCTGTGGGGGGGCAGAGCCAGGTCCCGGCGCTGAAAATAGTGCCGGGACCTCTGCACATGCGCGCTACAGTTGGCACGCAAGTGCAGTAGCTCCAGGCGCCGAACTGTGTGGGAGGGGCCCGAAGCACGCAGCCCCTAGCCCTGGCCCAATGGCCTCACTGGGGCTCCTCCCACGGCCAGCTCCTGCTCCCCACCTGACCCGACCCGACACTCGCTCCCCCACCCCCCCACCGACCAGACCCGACCCGACCCGACACTCGCTCCCCCCCCCGCCCCCCCGACCCGAACGGAGACCCAACACCTGCTCCCCGACACGACACCCGCTCCTCCCCCCCCCCCCCCCCCCCCGAGACCCGACCCCCGCTCCCCCCCCCCGACCCGACCCCCGCTCACCCCCCCCCCCCCCCCGGACCCGACCCGAGACCCGCTCTCCTCCCCCCCCCCCCCCGACTGACCCGACCAGCGCTCCTGTTCCCAGACCCGACGCCCTCTCTCTCTCTCCTCTTCTCTTCTCCTTCTCTCTCTCTCTCTCTCTCTCTCTCTCTCTCTCTCTCTCTCTCTCTCTCTCTCTCTCTCTCTCTCTCTCTCTCTCTCTCTCCTCTCTTCTCTCTCTCTCTCTCTCTCTCTCTCTCTCTCTCTCTCTCTCTCTCTCTCTCTCCCCCCGCTACCCTCTCTCTCCCCCTCCCGCTCAGCAGCACGAACGGCTGCAGAATTCTCCCTGGCTGCAGCACTCACACAGGTCGGAAGATGGTTTATTTAATCTCTTCTTGGCTTATAAATGTTTATTCAGGTTGGATTTATTTGTATAATATTTGTAGAAGTATAAATAAGGATTTATTGTCGAATTTAATGAGTTCCCTTCCCCCCCCCCCCCACCTCGTTCTGGACGCCTAATTTGTAACCTGCGCCTGATTTTTTAATGTGTAGAACAGGTTTTTTCAGTTCTACAAAAATCTTCACTGGCTCCATTCTACTTTAGTTTGGAGTACATTTTCACTGTGGAAACTTTGAAATCAGGCGTCAGTGGCCGGACACGCCCCCTTTTGAAGAAAAAATTCTGTTCTAAACTAGAACTGTTCTACCTGACTAGAACTGCAGAAAAAAAATGTGGAGAATTGCGATTTCTAAAATAGTCCGTTCTCCACCAGTTGCTCCTAAAAAATCAGGCGCGAATCATGTGGAAACTTGGGCCCAATGTATCTAGTGGTCTCTCTGATTGAGTTACCAATTGGGGCCGAATTAAGGGAGAGTTGTGGGCTGACACTGGATCGCATCGAACCATTGCAGCTAATGGCCAGAGAAGGCTTTCAATCCAAGGCTAGATTTGAATATATGTCCCAGAGGCCAGTGACAAAGTCCACTGCATCACCCAGTTTTCACGAAGCGTTTTTTTTTTTACAAACATAATTACGATTTTTATGTGATGAATAAAATACAATAAACATTCTGACGAAAGGTCATCGACCTGAAACGTTAACTGTTTCTCGACAATTGCTGCCTCACCCGCTGAGTAGTTCCAGCATTTTCTGGTTTTATTTTAGATTTGCAGTATTTTTTTTTGTCTAAAATATTCAAGTTCCTTTTTACAAGAAAATAGTAATCACGGTTTGCGACAGATAGAAGTGCATCTAGCTATTTGTATCGGTACACTCGACGTGATACAAGTTGCCCATTGTGTGGTCTTCACTCTTGTGTTGCCATCGAATTGATTTTTCTAGTTTGTTCGGGCTGCAAGCCACATTTGTGGACAGATACCTATTACTTCACATCGGGATTGCACACTACAGCAGAAAGTGTGCATCCTCATGCATTCAGAGACACGAGGGAGTCTCCATTCGATATATGTTTCTCTTAACATCAAATCCCTATGGTTTATACCAAATACTACATTGCTGTCATTGCCCAGAAAGTGTAAGATGTTGGTATAACATTCCCACCACCCCACCCCCAACATTCAGATTACTAGACTGTTTTATCCCATACAATTTAGTTAATATTCATTGTTCAAATAAGAAGCCTGTAACATCTGTTTTATGACACAGAAGTCCAGAACTCCTGTGGAGGAGATTAAAAATATAGCTTATCAGTTGCACAAAGTAATGTCGATTGTATGAAAGTACAAAAACAGACGAAGGCAAAAAATTTAAATGAAATGCCGAAGTTTATGGGCTAAATTTTCTGCAGTGATTTGCGCCTTTATTTTTTGGAGCAGGCTGCTTTTTTTGGCATAAGTTTTTTTTTAAATCAATTTGCACCAGTGTAACTCAGTTGTTATGATTCTTTTCAGTCAGTTTTTTTTTCAGCCCAAGGGGGCATAACCTGCCACCCGTGCCAGTTCTGGCCAGTTGGGCAAGTTTGGCCAGCTGAGAGTTACCCCTGTTCTTCTTCGGCCAGTGTCTGTGGCCTCTGCAGAAAAACCTTCTGGTGAGTTAAGCAAATCGGCGCAGGTAAGTGCAGCAGATGCCCGGATAGCAGCAGCAGAAGAGGTATGAGAGTGGGGGGAAGCCTTTCGCATATTGTTGGGTGCGGGGACAGGGAGGGAGGAGGCATTCGACTTGGGATAGGTGTGTGGGAGCGTACTGGGAGGCCATTCGGCCTGCGATAGGTGCACGGGAGCGGACCAGGAGGCCATTCGACCTGGAATAGGTGCAGGGGAGTGGACCGGGAGGCCACTCGGCCAGGGCTAGGTGCGGGATCGGGAGGGAGGAGGCTACTCCGCCAGGGCGAGGTGTGGGGGAGCGGATCAGGAGGCCCTTTGGCCTGGGATAGGAGCGGGGGTTGGCACTGGCATCTGGGTGGGCGGGGGAGACTTTAATAATTTTGTGAAGGTAAGTTGCTGCAATGTATTTTCATGTGCTTGTGCAGGTTGTGAGCTTCAGCCTCAGCCAGCATTGTATCCCTGGTTACCGTGGCAACCCGATCTTTTTGCCGCAGATCAAGGCTCCACCCCCAAAACTAAAAGACAGGCCAGGCTCCTCCAAAATGAAGAAATCAAACAAGGAAACTTGGAACATACATACTTGGGGCCCAAAAAAAACAGGAGTAACTCTTCAAGTACGCCAAAGAAAAGCTTTGGGGAAAATTGAGTCCTTTGTGAGTAAAGTAGATTGTTACGCAAAAGAACGTGCTCTACCATGTGGCAGTTTATTCCCACTATGGAGATGGACCAAATTCTCTTGACCAATCAAGTTCGAAGTAAATTTTATGGCCTCTCGGTACGTAAAAATTTATGTTGTTCCACACTGTAGAAAAGAACAATTTCCAGCATCTTATGGTTTCAACATCGTAGACTGAAGGTGTGCAGAGATTTTTTTTTTTAAATTGCAGTATCTATTCACCGCTGAACCAAATGATCTTCAGAGCAAAAACATTTGATGCATTGGAGAATGTCTTTAAAAATAAAACACTTTTTTTAAACCAGATCTGTAAACTTTTATTGGTAGTAGTGTTAATAGGCATAGAGTGACCAGCCGAAAGACAAAGGCATGGTATTTCAAATTCATGAGGACTTCAGATGATTACAGAGGGATTGTTATTCCACCTTGTGCAGAAACAACAAGATCTTAATATTAGAAATCATATATTAAATATTCTTCCTCTTTTCCCCTCGCCCAACTGAAAGTACTGAGTAATGTTTGGACATGGTCCCGTGGGTGCAGAGTAACTTGCTCGAGTGACCGTTAGAAAGCAAGATCTTGTATTTATATAGTGTCTTTCATGTCCGCAGCACATCCTAAAGTGTTTCACATTCAACGTGGTACTTTCTAAATGTAGTGTTTGGAAATGTGGCAGCCAACTTGCTGTTCGTGAAACCTTGGTGTGCCCAATGAGATCGATGACCAGGTAACCAGCAAGTGTCATTGCACAGCGATTGGGAGTGTAAACCAGGGCTGTTTTATTTTAACCCTTCCCTGGGGGCAGCCATGGCGCAGTGTGCAGCGGACCGGCCCAGAAATCGGCGCGGTCCCAGCCTGCAAGACCATCAGTAGGCCGGGGCCATTGGAGGGAGCAGCGTGCGGCGGCATACCACTGCAGGGAGTGGAGCAGCGCGTGCTGCTGCAGGATGGCGACAGCTACGAAACCAAGTCGCTGATTGCAGTGCGGGCAGGCACAGCAGGAGGGGCGAAGGAGTGGCAACAGTTCGGAGAGGGAAGTGACTGGGGCCCAGGAGAGGCGTGAATCTGAGGCCCAGAAAAGGCAAGCGCCCAGGGGCAGCACGGGCCAGCAATCTGTGTGCACGCTCAGTCTGTGCAGCAGAGCTGGTCTCCAGTTAGTTTTGGGTAATCCTTGCCACTGGACCAAGACCAAGCTCTGTCAAGCCTGTGTGGTGGCTGGTGTGCAATGGCCACCACACATTTAAAAAAAAAAAATCCAAGCACAGGCATCTTCCACCCTTCATGATGTAGTTCGGGATCTGGAATATTAGGTCCTTCATTGAAACACCTGTGAACTCATTCCCTCTTTGGCGTGGAAGCAAGTCATCCTCGCTTCAAGGGACTGCCTATGAGGATGAGTTGAGATTAGCTATCTGAGAGCAAACTGGGAATGGAATCTGCACGTCTCAGTTACATATGAGGCAGTGCTCTTGCCGACTGGACTATCGGGTAAACTATAAATTCTATGTTATATGTTCAGGTGATTTATATCACCACTCAATTATGAATAAGGTTAAACACAACAAAGACAACAGTGCAAAGCATTTCAAAAGCACTCACGATACAGCTACAACATCATACATCTTTTGGCAGAGAAGCTTTCCACTTACTGTTTATAATTGAACTCATAACGATTGACACCGGTTGAGGAAGCCACTGGTGCAATTGGAGGTTCATTACAAGGTCTCTCAATGGGTGATTGACCAATATGATGCCCTTGTTGTTTTTGGCGGAGAGGTGAATTCCTCTGGAATGAATACTAAGAAGGGCACTTAATGCACATTAATACAATGTGCGGCTGAATGAAGTCGAACTCTGGGGAAAACCCCTTGGCTAAAATGCTTTTCATGTTTGTGAGCCACTGCTTATGTGCTAGATTTGTCAAATCTCGTCGTTGAGCACAGCGATTATGCAATCTTTCAAGCACTTCTAACTAAATGGTTTTAAGTATGGCTTCATTACAGTGCCACAGGGCAGAATAATCTGATGTGACGGAAAAAAAAGAAACGTTCTTCCCAAGGGAGAAGAAGTGTTTACAACCTATTTATTACATACCTCATTTGGCCCATTCATCATTTTAATAGAAAATTTAGTCATTTTAGGTAATTTTGAAATTGGGCAAGCTCACAAGGTCAGGCACACTATTGTTTCAGAAAGTGTAGCCTCAGGGTTATTATGTTTCTCCACACATTTTTGTGCAACGAGGATCTAATTATCAATATTGTGATGAGGATCCTGAGAATGTTCTTCTTTGATTGCATTTAATATTAAGCCGCATCAGTAAGTTTGTTTTTTTTGCCCTTTTTATTGGCAATTTTCTCCCTTGCTCTCCTGAAACACTTGGCTCCATCTTGGGAACAGTTCCCTGGGCTCCAATCAGCCTGTGTCTTGAGTGGCCATTTTTCATATGTTCAGCTAGATAGCGACTGTCAGCAAGCTGTTTGACTGTGGCAGGCATCTCAGCTGAGCATTAGCTCCATACAAATGCACTTCCAGGAGGGATTGTAGGATAGAGTTGAAGACCAGAAATTATGGCTGATTTCTCCCACCCCCCCCCCCCCTTTCCTTAACCCATGGGCATTGAGACTCCCGTCGTGCCACTCCAGTGCCCAAATTAAAAGAGCTAATTCGTAACAGACGAAAGATGAAATCTCTGGCGCAGCTATTCACTGCCGTAACCAGCTTGTCATTTGAGCGCATACTGGAAATGTTTTTATTTTAAGTACAAAATTTATGTGTAGCTGCCTCAATGAAGAGGAAAATTGAAGCTGGTGCATTAACGTTGTATTGTGTTGGATTAAATCATCCACCTTAATCTGCAGTTCTGTGTCTCCATACAGATAAATAAACAATAAAGTGCTCATTAACCTATTATTCATAGGCCTGCAAATCCAGAAATCCATTATTTCAGTCAGTGCTGGCTCCTGATTCGATTTAGCCATCTTCAGTTTCAACCCACAGCTGTATGCTGAAGACACAATTGCCTGGATGATGAGAGCAGCCTTGTTGATTTTAAGGGTACGAGATCACCAAATCGCTGTTCCCCGCCATGGGTAGAACATAGTGAAATTGTCGAGCTTGCTTTAATTTTATTGGACAGTTTCCTTTTTAAAGGAGTAATGTTAAGTACAAGCATCCATCGCTGGTTGAAGAGGCGCGGTCAACTGCCCCAAAGGAGCATATGCAACAGGATTCTGCTCTTCAGTGCACAGAAATATTCGGAGACAAGGGGCTCAATTTTCCCCAAAGCTTTTTTTTGGTGTATTTGAAGAGTTACGCCCATTTTTTGGGCCCCCAAGTACGCAAAAAAATTTTTTTTCGACCTTTTCACGTTGGATTCTTCATTTTGGCGCAGCCTAACCTGTCCTTTAGTTCTGTGGATGGAACCTTGATCTGTGCCAAAAAGATCGAGTTGCCACGGTAACCAGGGATGCCGTGCGAGCTGAGTCTGGAAAGTGAAACATACAGCCAGCTCGCAACACATTGCATCAACTTACTGTCAATTATTAATGTCGTCATCCGCCCCCCCCTCCCCAAGCCCCTTGGCGGTGCTGGTCCAGCTCCTCCCCAGCCCTGAGTGCTTTGCTGGTCCTGCCCTGAGCTCAGGCTAACTGGCCTCCTGGTCTGCTCCCGAGCCCAGGCCGAATGGCCCCCTCCCTCCTGGTCCCCGCACCAAACTACACGCAAAAGGCTTTCCTTCCCCCCTCTCCCCCCCTCTCTCTCTCTCTCTCTCCCCGCCCCCACCCCTCTTAACTTACCTGCACTAATTTCTTGAAATCTCCAAAAGGTTTTTCTGTAAAGGCCACATACGCTGGCCTAAGAAAAACTGGAGTAACTCTCAGCTGGCCAAACTTCCCTAACTAGCCAGAATTGGCAGGGGGAGCAGGTTACACCGCCTTTGGCTGAAAAAAACTTACCTCAAAAAAAGTCGTAACTAACTGAGTTATGCTGGTGCAAATTGATTGGGGAAACTGTGGTTTTTTAACTTAGGCCAAAAAAACCAGCCTGCTCAAAAAAATGCCGCAAATCACTGAGGAAAACTGAACCCAAAGTCATGAGGAGCACTTCTGAGGACTGGCAATTTTTTTTAAACCATAATTAAAAAAACCACAGTGACTATTTCCTGATAATCATCACTCAAACTCACAGTGACCACATCACACCATTTATCCTTCCCCTCAGACCATATTGTGAGCACTCTGCATTGAACGTCCTCCCAATGACCCAGGATACAGAGTAGCCAGCCTGCCTGTTCAACTGGGTGCAAGCATTTTGCAAAAAGTTCACCCTGATCATTGCAGCATTCCCCCCCGCCCCCCCCCCCCCCCCCTCAGCAAGAGGGTCGGCAGGCGACTGGTAACTCGAGGCTTGGTGCTCCGAGTATGATTTTGGAGATTTGGTGGGTGGGTGAAATTGATCAATCAAAGCAGGACTTTTTTTTCCAGAGCTCTCATCACCTTTTCCTCCTCCTAAAAATGCGAATGTTCGTAATTGCCATATTAGAAATTTGAATCTAATTGTGTGATCCGAGTTCATATTATGAATCGTGTGCCATGAGTCTTTTGGGGGAACATCGGAACAAGAGTAGGCCATTTAATCTCTTGGGCCTGTTCCAAGGGACTCCGTGAAGTAGAAGAAAATGAGAGGCTGTCAGCCACTGTGAGACACATTAAATTTACCAAATTCACGAGATGAATTTCCTTTGTTCCCCATTTTTTCAATGTGCTCCTGCATAGCTTGAATTTTTATAAAATGGAAGCAGCAGTGCATGGACATGCTTCCCTGTATAACTTCAAAACAATTTTTTTTTAATATCCATCATCTGCTGTCATGCACGAGCAATGCCAGGATTCATCAGTTTGTTTGTACATATGTCATTGGTTTTACTTGAGGGACCTAAGGCATTAAAGCAGACCAGACCTATTGGTGCCCCACAGCCATTAGAAAGAACAAATTTTGAATAACATGCTCCTTTGAAATTCAAGTCAGAGGACTCTTTTTCTTTCTCTCATTACTGTTGGGCCTTCAGAGCTCATACTTGTTTAAGCAACACAACACAACCCAGCTGAATGAAGAGCTGTCAAATCCTGTCCCTGTAAATGACACCGTGCCAATTCACATGTTGGATTAAGCGTGTTTGGGTTGACAGAAATCTTTGTACAAAAAATATTAGGCCCCTTTAGTGGTTATAAAGTCTGCGGTAGGGGACTGTAGAGTTATTTGGTAGCTGTCAGTCACACATGGATATCTGGGGAAACTATTGATTATGTTGTGATAAAAATTCTGTGCGCATTACACATACACCAGTAAACCTACAGAACAAAAAAAATTACAGTTGACCAAATAGTTAACTCATTCACCACTAAATGCATGTCCGCCTTCACAGAATCGTAGAATTTTACAACACAGCAGGAGTCTATTCAGACCATTTACCTGTGCCGGTTTTCTGAAGAGCAACGAAATGCGGTGCCTCCGACAGTGCAGCACTCCCTCGACTGCACTGGAGTGTCAGACAAGATTTTTGTGCACGTGTTTCTGGAGTGAGAGTCCCATTCCCCGGCCCTTTGGAAAAACCTTTTTAGATTTCTCTTTTTCATCGACTTCCCTTTTAAAAGCTGTTCAGGATTCTATTTACACCACTGTTTCTGATTGGGAATTTCATTTCCGAAGAACTCGGCAGAAAAAAATGCTAACCATTCCAGTTGTTCTTCTGGTGACGGTCCTAAATTTATGATTTCTAGTTACTGATTCACCCACCACTGGATCTGGTTTTTGCCTATTCACTTTGTGAAAACACCTCATCATTTTGCATACTTCTTTTAACCTTCTCTGTTCTAGTGAAAAGAACCCTAGTTTTCTGAATCAATCCACAGAACTAAAACCTTTGCATCCTCATACCATTTTCGTAAATCTCTCTTGTAATGTTTCCAATCCCTCCTTAAAGTAGGATGCCCAAAGCTGGGCACGATATTCTAACTGCAGTCCCAGCTGTGGCTCAGTTGGTAGCACACTCGCTTTTGAGTCAGAAGGTTGTGGGTTCAAGTCCCACTCCAGAGACTTGTGCACAAAAATCTTGTCTGACACTCCAGTGCAGTACTGAGGCAGTGCTGTACTGTCAGAGGTGCCGTCTTTCGGCTGAGACGTTAAACCGAGGTCTGCTCTCAGGTGGACGTAAAAGATCCCATAGCACTATTTAGAAGAAGAGCATGGAAGTTATCCCTGATGTCCTGGCCAATATTTATCCCTCAGTCAACAGAACAAAAACAGATTATCTGGTCATTGCTGTTTTTGGGAGCTTGCTGTGTGCAAATTGGCTGCCGTGTTTCCCACATTACAAAAATGGCTACACTCTAAAAGTACTTCATTGGCTGCAAAGCACTGAGACGTCCGGTGGTCGTGAAAGGCGCGATATAAATGCATGTCTGTCAGTTTGACCAATGATTTGTTTGCATTTAGCCTCCCTCTGTTTTGAAACTCTCTGCCCCTATTTATAAAACCTCAGGTCCTTTGTGCTTATATTCCTTCCTACTTTGCTTCCAGATGATTGGAAAAGGCTAAATAATGCATTGTTGCAGGAATGTGAAGTATGTAACAAGTGATGGAACCGAAAGAATGCAGCAAACAATGGAACATATGTACTAAATGGGAGCACAGCAGAGTATTCATTCAGGAACCGTATTTTATCATTACAAAATGCTTTTCCGACGTCCCAAACTGGAGGGAGGATGATGTCTTCAGTTCTGATGGCTGCTTTATTACTGATTAGAATTCATTGAAAGCCTTGAAAATACTACTCTGCCATACAAGACAGCAAGAAACTTTAAATGCAGACTTGGATATTTTAGACATATCCTGACATGCCATTCAAACCCAGAGAATTCGGTGTTGTGCTTGGAAGTCCTGAGTTTCCAGCAAATCCGAGAGCTGGACAATCCAAACTAACTTTCTCTGTTCACTGTTTTGTCTTTATTTTTGTTTTCTTCAGTTTCATCATCTTACCTTTTGCTGTTTTCCATTCTTTCCCTTCCTTTGTTCTCTTTTCGGGCTTTATTTCAAGTCCAGGATTTTGCTTCATTCTTTTCACAGGATCCTGTAAAAGTTGATGAGTCAAAAACTCAAACAGGGAGTGGGTTAAAGATGGGGCATTTGTTAAAATAAGGGCTTCAGTTCTGAGATTTGCTTTACTAATGAAAATTCACCCAAAACTTTTATTGTCTCGGTAACTAATATGCCCACACACACATGTTTTATTTAAAAAGTGAACATTTATCTTTGAAAATACTTGGGGGTCTGATTTTTCCTGTCTGGTGCCCTCACAAAGCCAAAGAGGAGTCACAAAATAATTTTTTTGCCAAACAAGGAGCTCTTTGGACCTGGGAGCAGAACCCAGAAGACCAGCTACCAAGAACACAGAGCCCAGCAGTTACGCTCAAATTAACTCCTCCTGTGCCAAGGAGTAGTGGCAACCCTAGATCCTCCTCCTGTCTGTTGTATTATAGTATTGCGTTCCTGGGAAATATGGATGATCGGGAAGTTGTATCGGAAAGTGCAGGAGGATTCTATCATTCCGTAGCAGGGGAGTGGGACGAATTGGATAGCTCTTCCAATGAGCCAGTACAGGTACAATGAGCAGAATGGGCTCCTTCTGTGCCGTATGATTCTGTTAGTGAAATGGAAGTGACGAGTAGAATTGCCTAATGTTTGAGGATTCACCAGCATTATGAACCCACAGAATCACGTTCGTCGGATTAAGGGAGCCAGTTTCAGGAAAGCAAACCCGGAAAGGCAATCCTCTTGTGTGTCGTAAGTGGATCTCCGCATTGCACAGCAGAATCAGCGCAACTGGCATCCGACTGAGCCGAGGAAATGGGCAGTGGAGAAGCCCATTTGAAGTCACTACCATCAGTTTGCAGGTTTCAGCAACTTCTGTTGAGGCGTGCCTTGGGATATCTGAATTTCTGGCAGATATTTTAGAAACGAATAAGTTTCAAAACAAAAAAATCTTCTTTGCCTCTCTGCAATCCCATTACCGCCTTGCCCTGTTTCTTAATAAAATACCCTTCATCAAGCCTACAATTGCCAATGTAGTGGACCAGCTGTCAAAACTACTTTTATTAATCTGTTTCCTTCAACACAATCCGGAGAAACGGTACATGGCAGGTTATTTAGGAGGGGTTGGGGGCAAAGAGAAAAACACAAATCCCTAATTACTGTAAAGCATAAAGAACTACTAGCATTTAACAAGGAATTCAAGGGCTTTCTCCTGGGTACAATGAGGGCGCACAATTTTAATTTGATATGTTTGCCACTCACTTCACATTAAATGCAAATCGCCACCAGATTAACCAGGTATTAACAGCAATCAGCACCAAGTACAAAGCCATGACTGATCTTTGAAGTGCTGGCTGTAAATTGTCCCAATACAGCCAAGACTCCATTTGAAGTCCCTGTTAACCCATCAGCTATTTCAATTTAAATGATATACATTACTCAAGTAAAAACCTTACATTAACTACTTCCCTATTAACTAGCAACAGTTACACAAGGTGTCTCTTTTTGAAAGGATTTGATTAACATGTACCTCGGTGACGAAAACTAATCTGATCATAAGGACTTGGTTCATCTCTCATCACATCCTGAGGACCATTCTTTGTGCCTCCATTAAATTAGCGAAGGAAGGAATTTCATACAAAGAGATTCATGTGTCCGTGTCCTTTTATGCACAGTTTGCTTTTTTTCCTGTCTGTCCAGTGAAATAATAATGGTGTGCAGTTTGAGAAAGTTAACAATGACAGGTGACTTCTGAAACTGATGCAGGTGCTTCTGTGGGAGCAGCTGGAGTTTCAACAGAAATCGGAGCTTGGTCTTTGGATATTTTTTTAACTGAGGAAACTAGGTGAAGGATGAAAGCGCATTGAGAAGAGAAGACAAGGTAAATCAAGCAGCTAATACTGGTTGACACCAAGCATGGGTTTTAATTGACTGCTGATTTGTAGGAGATTAAGAGAGCTAAAGAGTTCCATAATTTTGAGGATCTGTGCAAGGATAAATTGGAGCAGGGGAGTAAGTATTGATCTCAATGAGTATAGGACTATAAAATGGGTGATTGTGTGTTAATTCCACTCTCCTGTTCTCAATTACCTTGTTGCACATTCAACACATTGAAAATCGAGCGATTTAAAAATCCAGATTCTGCCTCCACTACAAACTGCTAACTTCACTGTGCTCTCCAGGAGGTGGTGGGAGGAGACTTTGATTTTGGGAGAGTATTCACTGCACCTCCAAGCTGTGGGCTGAAGAGAAACTTCAGTAGAGGGTTGGAGTCAGGTTCTCCACTCCTCCTTCTGCTTCCATATGTTCTGTCACAGCTCACATTTTTTCTCAGTGCATACTCACTAGAAAGCACTTCCCCGCGGGCATGCTTCTGATTTCAAACAAGTTGCAGGAATTTAGATAATGCAGCACCGTCTCACTGTTGCGTTCTTTTTGGTTTTGAAATTACACCATGGGACACAACTATGCGATTGCAGAACATCTTGAAGTTCCTCTCTACACTATATTTTAACGGAGGTGAT
This sequence comes from Pristiophorus japonicus, assembly GCF_044704955.1. Classification (NCBI taxonomy): domain Eukaryota; kingdom Metazoa; phylum Chordata; class Chondrichthyes; family Pristiophoridae; genus Pristiophorus; species Pristiophorus japonicus. The sequence continues at coordinate 18,568,287 of NC_091989.1, read as the reverse complement.
AACCATATAAAATATACAAGTAAACGCCTCCATTAAAGTAGCAGAGAAAGGAATTTCATACAAAGATATTTGAGTCTGTCCCATATAATAATTTCAAGGTCATTGTTATTCACCGTATAGAGCAATCGCTTACACTTGAGTAAGATTTGTGCTTAAAAATGTTATTCCCCAAGCAATTTCCTATGTGTTATCCCTGGATATGTCAGTTACTTTGAGAATGCAGGCAATAAACACCCTTCTGCATTGGAACAATGTAAACAGAACTGGGTGGAAAACATTTGGAAGAGAACGTTAACTTTTTGGATATAATCCTTCATCCGAACTGGATTGATGCTCTGAATCGTTCCTCCATCAGGCTGGGAGGAGAGACACACCCACAGTGATGTTGATGGACATGCTGTGCATTGCTAACATTTTTTGTTTATTTCACATTTCCATCATTCACACTTTTACTTTTCTCCTGTAAAATTAACTTTTTGGTCTGCATAATGAGCCAGTGCCTGAACTCTGTGTCCGAATCTGGGCATGTACGTGATCAACGATATCTTGTTTGTACTCCTGGCTCTGAATTTTTTCTTGAATGTAAAATACATACAGTTAAATGTACAAACCAATTGCATTTTGGGCAGTGGAGGTTTTACTGTGCAGCAGAATAGATGTAGCAGCCATAACAGAGACATGGGAGCCAAAACAGATATGACCAAGAATGTAGCTTGATTTTTATGAACATTATTTTAAAACATGTTTGGGTTTTATCACAAAAATATATCCAGTCAAACTGATGGTGTGGCTATATTTTTTCTTTCCCACCCTGTCGATGAAACCAGCGTAGATTGTCAAGAGGACAGAAAATGTTGCTTGTGAAAACCACAACCCAGACTTCAGCACTGAATCATCATCGGTTGACTATTGTCCGAGTCCCTGCGACTGTCTTCCACATGTGTTTGCAACTGTCCACGGTTGCTCTTTCATTGACTTGTTCTGTCCAGAAACTGTCACGATTTGCATGTTGCGGATGCCTTTGGCTAATTCGAGAAATAACTCATCCACCTTTCAATGTCATTTCCTCCATTGAGGGTCCTACTTACCACCTTCAGACACTCAACCATGCCGAAGCAATTAGCACTTTCTGGAGGTGACCAGCTTACTTAACCTGCTGTCTGGCACTCTGTGTTGACCAGTCACAGGTAGTAAAGGCTGCTGTCATTATGGTAGCAGGTTTTAACACATGACTTGACACCAGAGTAAAGAAAGAACTTGCGTTTATATAGTGCCTTTCATGACCTCTGGACGTCTCAACACACTTCACAGCCAATGAAATATTTTTGAAGTGTTGAAACACTGTTGTAATGTAGGAAACGTGGCAGCCATTTTGCACACAGCAAGCTCCCACTAACAGCAGTGAGATAAATGACCACAGGATAACCTTGTACAAAGAAGGTGTTTAACCTATCCCAGAACCAAGACCATTTACAGAATGCAGTGTTTGTACCTGCAATTGGAGATCGAAGTTCAACTTAGTCTCGAATGCAAAAAAGGAACAGATGGGAGGGAGAAGATTTGCATGAGAAACATTTCTGTTGTTCTGTTCTGTTTCGGTGTGCAGTAAGGTTCTAGTATCTGAAATCATTCGATGTCTTCATATTTTAAATCATGTTCATTATTCAAGCCTAAGGATTTTTGGTCACCTTGTTGAAGTCCACACCATGACTGTTTCCTGGCAGCATTAAGCCATTTGAAATCAGAGTCACCACTATCTTTGATTTTTATTTTGTTCATAATCAACCCAATAAAAAGCACCATTTGTTTGTACTGATCTCTGCCACTGATGTGGTGGTCATGACAACAGAGCAACTGCATTTTCTGAATCCTTTCATTCATGCTTAAACAAGACGGCTTCTGATCTTGAACAGAATTTTTACCCGTTTCTGGAAGCTTGTCAAGATGAAATTGCCTTTGTCTGAAACAATCAGCGACTGGTTTGCTGGTTCTTTGTCAGTGACAGGTAGGCTGATGCCCAATATTAAACATGTCCACCAGCATTTTAACATTTGCTGTTTCTTCAATAAATTCCCACATGCAATTTCTACATTAAAAGTAAGGATGGCCCCTTCTCAAAGTTAAGTGGACTTAATTTTTCTTTATCAACAACCTCAGGAGAATTGGTGTAATTGTTGCTCTGTTTAATTCACTTTTCTGGAATATCCTATAAGCAGGAAATCAGAAAAGATGGAAAAGTTTGTGCAAATGTTTAAATAGCAACTAATTGAATAGGTCAATCACTTTCGGTAACCAGCTTAACCCCTATTGTTAGTGTATAATTGTGAGTCACATGAGTTTAATAAAGCTACATTCCTACAGTGAGCAGTTAGAACTTGGAGGCTGTGGATCAAATGTCAGCATAACATATGAAAAAATGTCCACTGATCTGCAAGCCTGCATTTGTTTCATAGTTTAAAAAAAAAACAAGCAAGCAGGCAAGATGAAAACAAAAAATTCAACTAAAATACTAAGAGGCCGAAATTGGTCATCTGCCCATTTCTCGGCGGTATGCTAGTGGTGTTTCATTGCATACCACTGGGTACCGCTGGGGCGGACTGCTGGCAAAATTGTTCCGGGCGGTTTTGAGTGGTGCGTCAGCGGAGTGTGATGGACGGTCTGCTCCGGCGGTGCAGGGTAAGTTGTCTGGGACTCGGGACTCTTCGGGTCCGGAGTTCTGCGCACGCACGCTCTTCCATTGATCTTCGCCCCCCCCCCTCCCTGGAGAAGAGCAGCCTGGAGGTCAGAGACTGCCGACGTCCAGTCGCAGGTAAGTGTCTCTGGTAAGTTTAGATTTTTAATTGTTTTGTGCAGTGTTTTTGGTTTATTTATAATACTTCGGTTGTTGTGTGAATAAAATGTATTATTTTTATTTATTTTCTTTTGTTTGCGGGGAGGGGGGTGGGGTGGAGTAGATCTCGGGGTGGGGGTGGTTGAGGGGAGGACAAGATCATTAGGGGAAGGATTAGATCTTGGGGGTGGGGGGGGGGCAATAGATTGCTGGGGGTGGGGGGGAGAAATAGATCGCTGGGGGCAGGGGTGGGTGAGAAATAGATAAATGGGGGGAGGGCGGGGGGCAGGAACATTGTAGTTTGCATACCATCGGCATAAAACCACCTTTTTTCAGACGGTGTGCAGCTCCAGTGGTATGCCGGCGGTATGCAACCAATTTCGGATATTTGGGCAGTCTGTAGGGTGCTCCATGTGGGCGGACAGTATGCATACCTCCCGGCGGTATGTTGCTGATGAATTTCCTGCCGAACGGTATGCTGTTTTTTTTTTTCCGATCACTTTCGTGATTTTGGGCGGTATGTCCATCAATTTCGAGCCGTTAGAATATTCTACAGAAAGACAAAGAAAAAATATATACACTAAATGGTAAAACGTTAAAAGTAGTGACACTTGGATTTTCAGTCATCTTGGCAAGTGGGAAGACAAATTGATGGGTCTGGTATTTTTTTTAAACAAAGAGCATATAGAATCCTAGGTTTCATAAATATTGTCAATGAGCAAAGAGAGAATGCTCAACCTTTACAAATTATTGCTTCAGCTACAGTTAGAACATTGATTTTTTTTTTGTTGTTTATTTTATATGTCAATGTTGGATGCCGGTGACCAGAACTCAGTCAGATTCAAGTTAGTTATGGATCAGGACAAGAATAGACCAGGAATAAAAGTCCCAATTTGGGGAAAAGCTAAGTTGAGGAATGATTTGGCCACAGTGGACTGGAAACAGCTACTTGTGGGTAAATCAGTGTCGGAACAATGGGAGGCATTCAAGGAGGAGATCCGGAAGGCTCAGGCCCTTAAAGAAAAAGGGTGGGAATAACAATTCTAGAGCCCCATGCATGTCTCGGGACTTGTAGGGGAGGATAAAGAAAAAAGGCAAGCTTATGTCATATACCGACAACTAAATACTGTAGAATCTTGGGAGGAATATAGAAAGTTAAAAGGTAAAAGGAAAAAGAATATTAGGAATGCTAAGAGCGAGCATGAAAAATTAAGGAAAACCCAAAGACGTTCTATAAATATCTTAAGAGCAAGAGGATAACTAAAGCAAGGGTTGGGCCTATTCGAGACCGTGAGAGTAATCTCTGTGTGGAGACGAAAGATGTTGGTATGGTTCTTGATGAATACTTTGCGTCTGTTTTCACAAAAGAGAGGGACGATGCAGATACTGCTATCAAGGAGAAATGTGAAATTCTGGATGAAATAAACATAGTGAGAGAGGAGGTATTAAGGGATTTAGCAGCTTTGAAAGTGCATAAGTCCCCAGGCCCAGATGAAATGCATCCCAGGCTGTTGAGTGAAGCAAGAGGAAATAGCTGAGGCCTTGACCATCATTTTCCAGTCCTCTTTGGATTTGGGCATGGTGCTGGAGGACTGTGAATGTGATACCTTTGTTTAGAAAGGGATAGGCCGAGTAATTACAGGCCTGTCAGCCTAACCTCAGTGGTGGGAAAATTATTGGAAAAAATCCTGAAAGACAGGATAAATCTACATTTAGAAAGGCAAGTATTAATTCTGGATAGTCAGCACAGATTTGTTAAGGGAAGATCGTGTTTGACTAACCTGATTGAATTTTTTGAGCAGGTAACCAGGAGGGTCCATGAGGGTAATGCATACAATGTAGTGTATATGGACTTTAGCAAAGCTTTTGATAAGGTCCCACATGGTAGACTGGTCATGAAGGTTAAAGCCCATGGGATCCAGGGCAAAGTGGCAAGTTGAATCCAAAATTGGCTCAGAGGTAGGAAGCAAAGGGTAATGGTGGATAATTGTTTTTGTGACTGGAAGGATGTTTCCAGTGGGGTTTTGCAGTGCTCAGTACTGGGTCCCTTGCTTTTTCTGGTATACATCAATGATCTAGATTTGAATATCGGGAGTCTGATTTCGAAGTTTGCAGATGACACTAAAATTGGCTGTGTGCTTGATAATGAAAAGGAAAGTCATGGACTGCAGGAGGATATCAATTTACTGGTCGGGTGGGCAGAACAGTGGCAAACGGAATTTAATTTGGAGAAGTGTGAGGTAATTCACTTCGGGAGGGCGAATCAGGAAAGGGTACACATTAAATGGTAGGCCACTTAGAAGTGCAGATGAACAAAGGGACCTTGGAGTGCTTGTACACAGATCCCTGAAAGTAGCAGGCCAGATAGATAAGGTGGTTAAGAAGGCATATGGGATGCTTGCCTTTATTGGCTGAGGCATAGAATACAAGAGCAGGGACGTTATGCTTAAATTGTATAATGCACTGGTTTGGCCATTGATGGAATACTACGTGCAGTTCTGGTCGCCTTATTATCGAAAGGATGAGATTGCACTGGAGAGGGTGCAGAGGAGATTTACAAGGATGCTGCTTGGAATGGAGAATCTTAGCTATGAGGACAGATTGGATAGACTGGGTTTGTTCTCCTTGGAACAGAGGAGGCCGAGACGAGACCTAAATGAGGTGTATAAAATTTTGTGGGGCCTGGATATAGTGGATAGAAAGGGCTTATTTCCCTTGGTGGAGGGGTCAATTACGAGGGGGCATAGTTTTACGGTGGTTGGTGGAAGGTTCAGAGTGGATTTGAGGGTAAGCTTCTTCAAGCAGAGGGTTGTGGAGGTCTGGAACTCAGTGCTTGGAAGGGTGGTGGATGCAGAAACCCTCACCACTTTTGAAAGGTGCTTGGATGGGCACTTGAAGTGCCGTAACTTAAAGTGGAGTATTGCAGTTGTGTGGGACAGACTGGTTGGGCTGGGTGCTCTTTACCTTTCCGACATTGTCCATTGTTCAGAGGTTTATATGTAACCTTCAGGGCTGCTGGCCGAGGACCATGTGGCTCTTTGTCAGCCGGCGTGGACACGCTGGTCTGAAATGGAGGCCTCCTGTAGATTTCTATGTTCCTCTGCGTTATTTTATTTGTCCACAGGACATGGGTGACCCTGGCTAGCCCCATTTATTGCCCCGACTGAGTTATCCTGAGAAAGTAGTAGCTTCCAGCAGTCCCTATTGGCGAGTACAAATAGGTGTATGTTCTGCCAATTTCTGTGTTGGATTTCAATTGGCATCCTACAATCTATTCGCCTGTTTAAGCAGCTCCTCACCTGTTTTGGGTGGGAATGTTGGATGCCCATTTAAAGGCCACCTGAATATTGGATCAGCTGTCCAAGGTGCCACCAGATTTTCATCTGCCAGTCACCTGTGTTTCAGGCGAAACATGTCAGCTGGCACTTGAAAACCCTTCTACCACCATCTCCTGAATGAGCTGACTGGAATACAATGCTGGCAGCCCCGCACCCCCATTACCTCATCCAAGTGACCGTTATTTATGTGTAGGCTTGCAAGCTATTCAACCATGCAGCATACCAGAAATGAGCCTGAGCTTGATCCTATCCTCGCCTAGCAACCACATATCAATGCCTTCGAGCAGGAAATGCTTGTCAGCTGTCAGGAGCAAGACCGCTGGGTAGTCGTGTGTCTTCATATCCCCGCCCCCCCCCCCCCCCTGATCCAGGGATGTTGGACTTAATTGAAGCACACACTCCTGCGGCTCCATCTGAGATCAACAAACTCAGTACAGACCTGCGATTAGTCCTGAAACCCATGTTTGCTTCAAGCTGAGCAGCGTCCTGCAGCTCCCGCGCAGCTGGCTCTTCGGCTTTTAAGTGGGAAAAAGCGTGCATGCGAGGTGTTTTGTTTGGGCCGCACAGCCACTGAAAGAGGTTATGCACCCAAAAACAAAAATTAAAAGGAAAAATTGCCTGAGACATTTTTGGTCTGTATGGTTCAGGATGACACTGGATAGTGCATTTGCTCCAACTAAAATCCTCTGAGCGTGCTAACTGGTTGTTGGTTGTGTTGTGTTTGTGGTGCTAAATATAATGAGCAGTTCCCAGTTGTTACCTCTGGACAGGGAACAGCAGAACAGCTATAATAAAAACCTCTTAATTTCAACTTGGGTGTTCACTCAATGCTTTTATTCAGGAACCTTGGGCTATGTTGTCATTGTTAATAGAAACGCAAATATTTCAATTGTACCTTGATAAATACCATTTTTTAAATCATTTCAGTTTCTGGTAATGTAGGATTTTTGCTACCTTGCAAGTGAGCAGATTGCAGGCTGACAATGTTGTAAGTGTGCACTTATACCATCCATTGAATAACACGGTAACCAGCAGGCAGGCACTCATACCCACCCAGTCCTTCACACAGTAAACACTGTGCACTACTGGTATAAAAAGAAAAAAATGCGTTTGTTTGAAACTGAAATAAAATAGAAAATGCTCTAAATACAGAGTACCTGTGCCATTTTGGGTTTAGAACCTTTGTTGGATCTGACCTCAAAGAATGTGGGACTGACTGTAATTAATTCTTTTGTTATTTTAATACAGCTTATTAACGACATCCTTAAGGATATGATATATTTGCTTTTTAAATATCGATAAAATATGAGTAAATAAAACACAAGAACCATTTCTAACCCCTCAATCCATAAAATGTTGTGGCAGCAAGTAAGTACCGTTGTTTCATTTTGAATAATAGTGGCAGACTTGAGACATCCTAGAGAAAGGAAAAGTAATGGAGAAACTGATGCAGCAAAATTTTGGGGGTTTGGACCCCCATTTCAATCTGGCACTCACTTTCCTTCATTCCTCATTTCATGCTCGTATCCTTCTCGCTCTCGTTGCCATTTGTAATTAAGTAAGGACGGTTTTGTATGTTTTGCCTTGGGTTTAAAACTTCAATTTTGTCCAAGGCTCATTTATTGGATGTAAACCCTATCATTTTTCTTCAGACGTTGAGCGTTTTGGTTGGCATTCCCAGAATATTTTTATTTCAGTTCTTTTTCTCTCAAAGGTTACAAATGTGCTTCCGTGCATTCATGGCTTGTGCTTTCATGTGCTGCATTTTGCAGTTTACTCATTTTCTTTTCTTCAGTTGGGTATTCGTTGCAAGAATTGGCTGATTTAAAAAAAAAAAATATCTGGCAAAAAAAATAGCTTGCATAAAAACAATTGTGTTTATTCTCAATTGAAGGTTAAGTTTGAACAATTACAAAGATGAATATTTTGGTTCTACTTTAAGAGCAACTTGGGAGGCTATGGCCCTGATATTTACTGTGTGGGGGGGCGGTGGTTTGTGAGCGGGTTGGGTGGGGGAGATGGAATTTCATTCGGGCGCACGCTTTGCAGTTTTAACGTCACAGCGTGAGTCTTTCTTTTCAGAAGGCTCCCCACCCGGAAGCCAGCCTGATTCATAGGCTTGGCTCTCTGTCGGGTGGGGGACGCTCCAGAGGAGGCAGTAGGCCAGGAGCAGGTGGGGAGCCTGGGTTAGTGGTGGGGGGGCGGGGCGTCTGGATCTTGAGGGGAGGTCACCGATCCTCGGTCCGATGGTGGGCAGGAAAGAAGGTAAGCATGGTGGGCCGGGAGGAAGACTCCTCCTCCTGGCCCACAAGCAGTGCTGTAAAGGCATCGAACCTTTCCACGAAGCAGCCCACCCCCTTTAGCTGTCGGGTTCTTCGGGTATCCGGGAAACCTGGCCTGTTGGGGTTAAACCTGGAAGGTGTGTTAAATCTGAGGCATGCAGCCTCATTATATTATTTAAATGACCAACTCTCCTCCTTGGAACGGGTTGGTTGCTCGCCCATCATCCCGCCTCCTGAAAACTGGAATTGAGCGGGTTGGGGTCAGGGTTGAGATATTTTTAAATTTCACATCTCATCTATTTTTGGGGATTAAAATCTCCATGAGTTTAAGAAACTGATTTTTGGTGGTGTGACCTTGCCAGACTAAGAAGATATGAATACATCACTTTTTAAAGATTCCTAAGACGTGAGCAAAACAGTATTGTTTCCCTCCACTGTTCCACACTTGCCTCTACAGCATGTACTTATTGCTATATATTGCTAGAAATATGTAAAGTCAATGACTCTACACCCTGGAGCAGTAAGAATATGAGAACAGCATCAACATTTATGAGCGATTTCATATTGGCAAGTTAATGCCTGACAGCAGTGCACGCAAGCTACATTTACTAAAATTCCCCGAGACGCAAATATTAAAAATTGCAGTGTGGGACTCTGCAATTGCTATTTCAGAATTTAAAGCACATTATGCGTTCTGTACATAATGTATGTAACGTCTGTTGTTACAATGCATTAGTATAGCATCATTTGAGTGAGTGCATAATCATTTCCTAATGGTTTCTGAGAAACAGTGGGGGGCTTTGACTGCTCGATGTGCATTTTCCCACACAGAAGGAGGGCCAATTTTCCTCCCAAGAAAATTCCTAACTGGTTTCCACATAAAAGTACACAGCAGTAATGAATAAGTGGGCAAAAAACACATTACAGTGGTGTTAAAGGTTTTTCAATCGTACTGTGCATAGTAACACTCCTGTCAAGTGCCTTGGGACATTTTACTACATTAGAGGCACTGTATAAATGCAAGTTGTTAAAACTTCTACTGAACTGGCCTTAATTGATTCCCAAGAGTATGCAACTGATATCAAATGAATTAAAAAAAAATCAGTTGACCACCTGTGGTTTCAAACATCAGTTGTTGAGACATAAATATTTCTCACTTTTGTTTCAGCAAACAAAGCTGTATTTGAGTTGAACCATCTTTATCAAAATGGGTTCTTTTGTTCTGCTAAATAGCTTGCCCCAAAGGTTTAGTGGATGAATGCACCACTTTGTGTGATACTGAGCCATACAAACTTGGAAAGTGTCAGGTTTAATCCCTAATCTCTGTTGATTTAGCCAATCTCACAGTCATGGTGCTAGAATCAGCCTTAGTGTTCCTGAGCTGGTGAGAGGGAAAATCAGCCAGGGTTCCTGCTCCTGATTGATATCCAGAGTCTCCTGTAGGAATTACGTGCATGAGAACATCAGATAAGGGCAAAATTGGGCTCAACTGCGATATTCCAATGGGAAAATACCATGGTGACATTCACCATCTATCCTTAAACATGAAGAATAGCCACTACTGCAAGATAGCACAGGTGCTATCTATGGATCTATTACAAGAAGCATTACCATAGCAGGTCGGGGCTACAGGCAGCATGGAGGCATGCCACTACAAGGTATAGCGTGAGCTGGTGCAGGAGGGCGACGGTTGTGAAGAGTGGCGTCATCAAGATCCAGGTCGGCGATTGGAGCGTGGGCAGATACATCAAGAGCAGCGAGGTCGGGGCGAAGGAGCAGCGAGAGACTGTGGATGGACGTGATCGGGGCCCAGGGGAGATGCGAATTCGGGCCCAGGGGCAGCATGGACCAGCCCACACTGCGATATGTGTGCGTACTAGGTCCGTGCAGCAGAACTGGTCTCCAGTTGTCTTGGGTAATCCTTGCCACTGGACCAAGACCGAGCTGTCAAGCTCGTGTGATGGCTGGTGTGCAACGGCCACCCCATGTTTAAAAAAAAATACACGCAAAGGCATCTTCCACCCTTCAGGATGCAGTTGAAACACCTGTGAACTCGTCATTTTTTTTGGCGTGGAAGCAAGTCATCCTCATTTCGAGGGACTGCCTCTGATGATGATGATGGTAGCTGGAGAGCATGAAGAAAACAAGTTCTCCAGTAATCAGAAGTTGAATCTCATTTGGTGAACTTGCGGTAATCATCAGGCATATTGGGTTCTTGGCTTTATTTGCAAAAGAATAGAGTACAAAAGCAAGAAAGTTATGCTTTAAGCTTTATAAAACATTGGTTAGGCCTCAACTGGAGTATTGTGTTTAATTCTTGTCCCCACATTTTATGAAGGATAGCAAGGCCTTGAAGAGGGTGCAGAACAGATTTACTAGAATGGTATCAAGGATGAGGAACTGTAATTATGTGGAGAGACTAGAAAAGCTGGGGTTGTTCTCCTTAGAGCAGGGAAGGTTAAGAAAGGATTTGATAGAGGCGTTCAAAATCATGAACAGTTTTGATAAATTAAATGAGGAGAAACTGTTTGCAGTGGCAGGCGAGTCGGTAACCAAAGGACACAGATTTAAGATGATTGGTAAAAGACCCAGAGACGAGATGAGGAAATATTTTTTTACACTGCGCGTGGCTATGATCTGGAATGCACTGCCTGAAAGAACGGTGGAAGCAGTTTCAGCAGTAACTTTCAAAAGAGAATTGGATAAACATTTGAAGGGAAAAGATTTACAGAGCTATGGGGAAAGAGCAGGTGAGCGGATTAATTGGATAAGCTCTACCAAAGAGCTGACACGATGGGTAGATTGGCCTCCTTCTGTGCTGCATCATTCTCTGATTCTATCACATTGAAGAATTCGTTGCGATGATGGGCAATGTTGGCTTTGTCGTCTGTCAGTAATATGGAGAGGATTGGCTGCTCCATGATACTGCAGCTGTTGGTACCCACTGTAACTTCGATTACAAACTAATACTGATTAAAACTGTCCCTCCAAATTTTATAAGATGCATCATAAAATGTTACAGATACATGGGAGTGGTTATAAGGCTCAACTTGATGTTAAGATGCCCGAGAGGTATTCTGAATTCCTTGATGAGATCATTACCCTGTAATTATCACCAGCGATCCACTCTTCACTTTGTAAATTAGTCTTCAAATATTTTTTGTTTTAAGTAAATGTTTGATACTATCAGTCTTCAACTGTGCAGCTTTTTAAGATTGATTGTAATTATCTAAGCTGCTGTCGATATGAAGATTTAAAGCATGCATGAAACAAAACCTGGAATTGCAAGGATGAAAGCATCAAAAGAGGATCATTCAATCAATATGGGGGATTTTTGTAGCCTACGGTTGACCAGTAATTAATTCCAGTCATGTTAAAATGTTTAGACTTTTCAGTGTTTTCAGAGTCCATAGTAGCTTGAGAATACTCTTGTATCACTTTACGCTTGCTCTCGTTGAGAGTTGACCTTAAAGCCAAGGCCTGTTGCTAACTGAGAATATATTAATTCATGTTACTTGATTGAAGATAGGCAGGACATTTTGTTGAATCTCCAGAAATGAAATTCATGTTGGAGGCCAAGGACTGAACTGGTTGGGAGAGATAAATAAATGTGACGTTCTAAAACTTGCAAACATTGCAGCAAGTCTGTTCTGTTCCACATCATTGTAATGCATGAACACTTGTCATTGAACCAACTATATAGTACAGATGCCAGTACTTGGATACTCGGTGGTCTTTGCATTTTCACACAGGATCTGGCTTTGGTCCATTTTGTACAACAAAATACACCATTATAGCTTAAAGCTGCTGTCCTCTACAAGATTAAAGATGATGTCATGTATCCCCTTCTACCACCATCACACTTGTAATCCTTTCCGTTGAGTCTTCAAGGGAAGCAAGGCCATTTAAACATAATGTTGAGTCAAATAATTGATGTGCAAAACAATACCAAAGGTAAACTATTATTTCCACACTTTGCTATTAATAGTTTCAATTTGAGTTTACAATGACTCCAAAAATAACTTGAAATATAGAAAAAGACCTCCATGTGACATTCAATGAGAGACAGAAATGTACGATTCTCCAGACAAATGAAACATTTGGACACGAGTACTGTCACTTTAAATATTTTCCGATATTTTCGAGGAGTTCTTATAAACTGATGTGACTAAGTTATTTATATTTCGAAAACTCCAGTAGCAGCATGCCAAGAACAAGGGCCATCTTCTTCTATTACTGTGAAGTGACCCCAGTTTTAAGCTACTTTTTTCTTTTAAAGATAATATTGATGAAGCCATCTGCAGCTTTTACTCCCAACAACCCATTGGATTTGTTCACTTTTAGAAACTTTTAAAAAAAAAATTAAATCGGATTTGTTTTTCATTGATGACAATAATGCCTTGGTGAATTGAAAGAAATATGAAGTTGTTGTGTGGGAACTAGAAGTAGAATTTAGCCAGCGATAAAAGCCACAGTAGCTGTTATGTATTTGGATTTCCAGAAGGCATTCGATAAGGTGCCACATAAAAGGTTACTGCACAAGATAAAGGTTCACGGGGTTGGGGGTGATATATTAGCATGGAAAGAGGATTGGCTAACTAACAGAAAATAGAGTCGGGATAAATGGGTCATTTTCTGGTTGGCAAACAGTGACTCGTGCATGGATCAGTGCTGGGTCCTCAACTATTTACAATCTATATTAATGACTTGGATGAAGGGATCGAGTGTAATGTAGCCAAGTTTGCTGATGATACAAAGATGGGTGGGAAAGCAAATTGTGAGGAGGACACAAAAAATCTGCAAAGGGATATAGACAGGCTAAGTGAATATAATGAGGGAAAATGGAAGGTTATCCACTTTGGCAGAAAATATAGAAAAACAAATAATTTAAATGGAGAAAAATTGCAAAGTGCTGCAGTACAGAGGGATCTGGGGGTCCTTGTGCATGAAAAGTTAGTATGCAGGTACAGCAAGTATTCAGGAAGGCAAATGGAATGTTGCAAGGGGGATAGAGTGTAAAAGCAGAGAAGTCCCGCTACAACTGTACAGGGTATTGGTAAGGCGACACCTCGAGTACTGCATACAGTTTTGGTCTCCGTATTTAAAAAAGGATAGACTTGCATTGGAGGTTGTTCAGAGAAGGTTCACTCGGTTGATTCCGAAGATGAGGGGGTGGACTGATGGAAGATCGGTTGATTAGGTTGGGCCTACACACATTGGAGTTCAGAAGAATGAGAGGTGATCTTATTGAAACATATAAGATAATGAGGGGGTTCGACAAGGTGGATGCAGAGAGGATATTTCCACTCATGGGGGAAACTAAAACGAGCAGACATAGTCTCAGAATAAAGGGCCATTCATTTAAAACTGAGATGAGGATAAATTTCTTCTGAGGGTTGTAAATCTATGGAATTCTCTGGCCCAGAGAGCTGTGGAGGCTGGGTCATTAAATATATTTAAGGCGGAGATAGACAAATTTTTGAGCGATAAGGGAGTAAAGGGTTATAGGGAGCGGGCAGGGAAGTGGAGCTGAGTCCATCATCAGATCAGCTCATCATCATCATAGGCGGTCCCTCGAATGAGGATCACTTGTTTACACGAGTTCACAGGTGTTTCGATGAAGGACCCGATGTTCCAGTCCTGAACTCCAATTAAGGGGGTAGAAGATGCCCGCGCGGGATATTTTTTTAAACGTGTGGTGACCGTTGCACATCAGCCACCACACGGGCTTGACAGAGCTAGGCCTTTATCCAATGGCAAGGATTAACCAGGACGACTGGAGACCTGCTCTGGTGCAAGTACCTAGTGCGCACACATATCGCACTGTGGGCTGGCCTGTGCTACCCCTGGGCCCTCGGCTCTTCTGGGCTCTCTACCCTCATCTGTCAGCTATGATTTTATTGAATGACGGAGCAGGCTCAAGGGGCCAGATGGCCTACTCCTGCTCCTATTTCTTATGTTCTTATACAAGCCATACAACACAAGTGTTTTCTGAACTTCCAACAATCTTTTCAAACTTCATTAAATGATTTTTCATCATGAACAATTTATCCTGCCAGTACTTAATAACCTTTTTAAATTAGGTGCTGGAGAGTTGACAATTGTTTATTAAGAAAAAGGCAGGAAACTTTCAAAGATTCAGTATCAAAACCTTTTAGCTGAGAAAACTAAAACATTGGGATCAGGGATGGAAACAAGGGGCTGAAGTGAAGATTTATTCATTCCTTTTCTTTTTTTTGAATTTTTGCTCTTTGTTCCTCTTCCTGTGTAGACGTTAGCCTGTTGCTGGTGAATGGTTCCACAGACCCTGGGCATTATTTTGGTATCTCCATCATTCTTGAATCAGTTTGATTATGTTGGTTTATCAAAACTGAGCCCAATTCTGTCCTCTCCCTTTGTCCACATATGAGCATTTCCCCTAGCAGGATTCACTGGTTAACGATCAGAGCAGGAACCCTGGGCCAATTTCCCTTCCCCCCCCTCCACCCCCACCCCAGCCATAGAAATAGGCACTGAGGCCATTTGTTGCATCCCTGCTGCTGCTCTTGCTGAAATCAGCTGATTTTAGTACAGATAAGTCATGGAACCTTAACCCACTGATCTGATAACAGAAGAAATAGGAGCAGGAGTCAGCCATACGGCCCCTTGAGCCTGCTCCGCCATTCAGTGAGATCATGGCTGATCATGGACCTCAACTCCACTTTCCCGCCCGATCTCCAGATCCCTTGATTCCCCTAAACTCCAAAAATCGATCTTTCTCAGCCTTGAATATATTCAGAGACTCAGCATCCACAGCCCTCTGATTGAAGAAATTCCTCCATATCTCTGTTAAATGGCCGATCCCTTATCCTGAAACTGTGCCCCCTAGTTATAGACACTCCAGCCAGGGGGGAAAACCTCTCAGCATCTACCCTGTCGATCCCTTTCAGAATCTTGTATGTTTCAATGAGATCACCTTGCATTCTCCTAAACTCCAGAGAATATAGGCCCATTCTACACAATCTCTCATCAGAAGACAGCCCTCTCATCCCAGGAATCAATCGAGTGAACCTTCGTTGCACCACCTCCAAGGCAAGTATATCCTTCCTTTCGATAAGGAGACCAAGACTGCACAATACTCCAGGTGTGGTCTCACCAAGGCCCTGTTCAATTGTAGCAAGACTTTCTTACTCTTACAATCCAATTTCCTTGCAATGAAAGACAACATGCCATTTGTCTTCCTTATTGCTTGCTGTACCTGCATGCTAGCTTTCTGTGTTTCTTGTACAAGGACACCCAAATCTCTCAACAACAACATTTAAAAGTTTCTCACCATTTAAAAAAATTGTGTTTTTCCATTTTTCCTTCCCAAAGTGAGTAACGTCACATTTCCCTACATTATACTCCATCTGCCACCTAACTGCCCATTCACTTAGTCTATCCAAATCCCTTTGCAGATGCTTTGTGTTCTCCTCACAGCTTACTGTCCCATCAAGCTTTGTGTCGTCAGCAAACTTGGATACATCTCACTCGGTCCCTTCATCTAGGTCATTATCTATATGGAACAGCGACACCCTGCCATTGTAGATTTATTTCCAATATCGTCCAACAGCACATATGTAATTGTGCTCCGTGTAGTTGCCATTCCATATTAATTACTGCTTCACAACTAAATACAGTGTTTGCTACTCACCAAAACTCTTATTAGCTATATTTTAACTTAATACCATAGACATGTTTCTTGAAAGTTACACACACAAACTTGTTCATTAGTTAAAGTAATGTGTATAGAATAGGAGCAGTTCATCACATGATGCATTCTAATTCCTGTTGGGTTAAACAGCTGGTCTTCCATTAGTCTTTACCATAAGCTACCTGTTGTGCACAGAAGCAGCATTAGGGTAATTTCTATTGCTGCAATGAGAAATTGTATTATAAATTTATTTGTTGCACAGAGAAATGTGTTCAAAGGGCGTATAGCAATTATTGCACTCTGCTATATTGGAGTCAGCAACGGATGATTTCATGTTTTTGAAACTCCAACATTGGATGTAATTGAGATCAGATTTCAAACCTCTTGGAATCAAAGTATGTGGCATGTGAATAAATTACTTGTAATTTGGCTCACAGTTTGCAATAAGACACCCATAAAAAAGGATTGCAGGGGAGAATTTAATAATAAAAGGATAATACATCTTGATTTGTGAAGTGGCAATACTGGAAATGTCTTGTCTGAGGTAGTGGATTGATATGCAGCATCTTGGAATTTTTTTTTCTTCTGTTGAAGGGTAATTATTTGTGGGAAGTATTTACCATTTAAGTGTGCAAAGCAATGTTAGCAGTTTCCAACTGAGCTTGTTTCTATGCCTACCATAAAAAATGATGGTCTACAAACTTGTGCCTTGTGAAGTTGTGTTGGAGAATGTACTGAAGGGTAATTTCTTGAATGCAACACAGATCTTAAGGATTCAGGAGTGGAGCTAAGAGTCAAAAGGAGCGCTTACTAAAGTTTTGGCCATTGTTTATGGGTATAAGAATTTGCAGCAGCACACTCCTATTCAAATTTGGGTTTCCACTTTTATCTTGTTAGCAGAGATCCCAAAGAATAACCAGTATACATGCCTATTATTTTTTATGGTTATGATCCCTCAGTGATATTGCAGTGATACTCTGTTTTGGACAGGTTAGATGCAGCAAGAATGTTCCCAATGTTAGGGAAGTCCAGAACTCGGGGTCACAGTCTAAGGATAAGGAGGGGTAAGCCATTTAGCACTGAGATGAGGAGAAACTTCTTCACTCAGAATTGTGTGTGGAATTCTCTACCACAGAAAGTTGTTGAGGCCAGTTCGTTAGATATATTCAAAAGGGAGTTCGAGGTGGCCCTTACGGCTAAAGGGATCAAGGGTATGGAGCGAAAGCAGGAATGGGATACTGAAGTGCATGATCAGCCATTATCATATTGAATGGTGGTGCAGGCTCGAAGGGCCGAATGGCCTAATCCACCTATTTTCTATGTTTCTATGTTAACAAGTTGAATATGAACATTACAAAAATGAAGAGTTATGGTTTACTATCTAATTGAATAGATTTTTGTTGTAATTTAGCAAAACTATGTGTTTCCATTGTAATTTAATATATGGGCTGCACTGGCAGATTGTTAAGTCACATTTAGTGTTCGTGTGTTGATGCAGTTCATCACAAGTGAGTTTTCTATCTGAACGGTGTTGCCATGGAGCGTTACATCGCATAAACCTTGCACACTGCAGAGATGGAGGTGAGTGCAGAGAAGCTGAAGGCCAGTGACTCTACCCTGTACACATGGGCTTCCGAGCAGAGAGTTGCAGAGCAGCATCAGCAGGGGCCTCAAAGTAGATCTGCAGCCTCTCCTGTTGATTGGGGAAGGGGTAGGGTATCTGCTGGAGGAGGTGGGGAACAAAAGCAAAAAGAAAAGTACGAAAATACTCTCCTTGTTTTCGTGATCACTTCTAATACCTATGCAAAATGGTCTGGTCCGAGAGCTTTAAGTGGCAAAATTGGTCTGATATGGATAGAATAAGCTTTTGTTCCAGAAAAATCAGGAGACTTAACGGGCTGGAATAATTTCTGCATTTCACACTTCCGTTTGTGAAGACTCTGCTTCTCCTGCACTTGAACACCCTGTTTGACAAAGGGGATAGAATTTCAAACATTATTAAATCCAGAACTCTTAAATCGACTCAGGAGAACCATTGCAAGTACGGGAGCACTCAAGTGCTTCTCAGTAGGTTATGCAAGCACCAATTCCAATGCATGGGTTATCTTGAAAATGCTAGACCAAACCAGTGGTATATTTTTAATCAATCACAGTTGAGCCATTGTGTTGTAGGAAATTTTCATTTTGTATATTACTGAATTCCATGCAGTGGCTTACCTCATGATTTTCATTTTTACATTGTCCTTGCTCCTGTTTCAGTAATGGTCCTGTCTTCTGTTCTAATTTGGATTCCGTGAAGGCCATTTCTGACTTTCAATTCCTGGCAATCTGGCCCACAAAGCGTAGGCGACTCAATTCTCCTTGCTCTCAGATTTATCACTCACTTATATGTCCTGTTTGCATTGCATATGCCTGTCGGTTTTGAAAGAGCTGTTCTTTGCGCTATTGCCTCATTGCTGGATCAGAAAGGACTTGCATTTATATAGATAAATCCTAAATCAGAACACCACACTCTACAATGTGTGATATATGGAAATTAATGTGAATAAAATGTTTATTTCAAGCACAAAAAGGCTCAGTGCTGTGCAACTAAGCAGCCGACAAAATACTGTGACAACAAGAGCAGGTCAGAGGCTAGGTATTCTGCAGCGAATATATCACCTCCTGACTCCCCAAGGCCTTTCCACCATCTACAAGACACAAGTCAGGAGTGTGGCAGAATAGTCTCTACTTGCCTGGATGAGTGCAGCTCCAACAACACTCGAGAAGCTCGACACGATCCAGGGCAAAGCAGCCCACTTGATTGGCATCCTATTCACCACCTTCAACATTCACTCCCTCCATCACCGGCGTACCGTGGCTGCAGTGTGTATCATCTACAAGATACACTGCAGCAACTTGCCAAGGCTTCTTTGGCAGCACCTTCCAAATCGCAACCTCTACCACCTAGAAGGACAAATGCAGCAGGCGCATCGGAACACCACCACCTCCACACTTCCATACCAAGTCACACACCATCCTGACTTGGAAATATATTACTGTTCCTTCATTGTCGCTGGGTCAAATCCTGGAACTCCCTCCCGAACAGCTCTGTGGGAGTTCCTTCACCACGTGGACTGCAGCGGTTCAACAAGGCGGCTCACCACCACCTTCTCAAGGGCAATTAGGAGTGAACAATAAATGCTGGCCTTGCCAGCGATGCCCACATCCTATGAATTAATTTTTTTTTAAACAATGGTGGAATGGACTAAAAGGACTCTGTGAATTTCATTCTTACAAAGGAGATTTTATTGCGTGTTTGTAATTCGTTGTCAGAGACATGAGTTGCACTGTTGTTGAAAGATTCTCAGTAAGATGGAACTGTGGGCGAGTGAAGTTTTTACTGCACAGTAAGCTTTTTAGCAGCCAGCAGAGCTTTTCTGGTTTTTGCCCCTCCAAACTCGGGTTGTGTTAGTGAGAGCATTTTGAGCTGTAAAAGATTGGTAAGTACTGCATCAGTCTATCACTTGATGAGAGCAATTTGAGGTGATGAATAAAGAGTTTCACACAAGAAGTGTTTCACATAATATGCTCTTTGCAGACAGCCATAGTTTGTAAGGACAGGATGTTTACTTTGTTGCTGGATGTTGAAATGCCTACAGTTCAGCTGCGTGAACATTTCATGGACCCACCATTGTGTTTTACTGAAATTCTAGTGACGACGACAAATTTTTTGTACCTCTCATAGGCCTCAGTGAAATTTTATTTCTTCCCCAATGGAAAAACACTCGGCACATCCTTATCGAAGTGTAGCTGAGACCTTTAACATGCCATGAATTATAGGTGTGAATCTTCATGGTACCACAATACAGTGGAGCATCTGGAACTTTGGAACAACAGTAGACCATTTCAGCCTTTCAAACCTATTCCATAATTCCACCATTCAGTTAGATCATGGCTGATCTGTACCTCAACTCTATTTTCCCACCTTTGTGTGAAAAAGTTCTTCCTGACTTCACTATTAAATGGCCTGGGTCTAATTTGAAGATTATACCGCCTTCGTACATAAGAACATAAGAATTAGGAACAGGAGTAGGCCATCTGGCCCCTTGAGTCTGCTCCACCATTCAAAAAGATCATGGCTGATCTGGCCTTGGACTCAGCTCCACTTATCCGCCCGCTCCCCATAACCCTTAATTCCCTTCTTGGTTAAAAATCTATCTATCTGTGATTTGAATACATTCAATGAGCTAGGCCTCAACTGCTTCCTTGGGCAGAGAATTCCACAGATTCACAACCCTCTGGGAGAAGAAATTCCTTCTCAACTCGGTTTTAAATTGGCTTCCCCCGTATTTTGAGGCGATGCCCCCTAGTTCTCGTCTCCCCGACCAGTGGAAAAAAACCTCTCTGCCTCTATCTTGTCTATCCCTTTTATTATTTTAAATGTTTCTATAAGATCACCCCTCATCCTTCTGAACTCGAGCCTTGTTCTGGGTTCTCCCAATTCCCCCACGAGAAGAAATCGTTTCTGTGTATCGACCCCATCACATCCCTTTATTTTAAAGACTTTGATTAAATCAATCCCTACCCTTCTAAACTCAATATAAACGAAGATGGACCAAGAGCTGGAAAGTGGGCTAAGGCTGGCTCGCTCTTTTTCAGCCGGCACAGACACAATGGGCCGAATGGCCTCCTGTGCCGTGAATTTCTAGGATTAAGTCAAATAGTCCTTCCAGTCATTAATCGATGAGCAATTGAAAATGTGAATAGGTTGCGGTTTCTGCATTGCCACTCACTACAGCCTCAGCCAGTGCAGTAATAGACAATTGATATTTATATAAAATAAAAGTGTGTAGCAGATTGCACTACTTTTTTCTGTTCGCTCTTCTATCCATGTCCAAATAAGAACATGGGAAGCAGGAAGATGGAAACACCATTCAGCTTGTTTGGTTTGCCCAGGTGCAGGTTCCACTAACACCCGCCTTGTCTCCTTACCTTGGCACCGAGCCTTTGTCCCCTCTTATTCCTTGGGTAAAATGTTCGGGTGGGAATTGCAAAGCATTTCATTCAGTCAAGATCCTGTCAGTTTTATTGATGAGGGTTTCAGCGTCTCTGTCGATACTGCAAAATAGCACTGATTTCTTTAACCACCTGAGGCGCATCAGAAATGACATTTATATTGCTGCACTGTATCTATTTACATATGAAAAGCATGCAGGCATCAGTATTCCTGAGTGACAGTTATGATAATGCATTTTATATGCATAATGGCACTCAGCAACATTGTCACTTTTCAAAAACCTGTGGAACTTTATAGCGTTTTATGATTTCCTGCAGTAAGAACATAAGAACATAAGAATTAGGAACAGGAGTAGGCCATCCAGCCCCTCGAGCCGGCTCTGCCATTCAACAAGATCATGGCTGATCTGGCCGTGGACTCAGCTCCACTTACCCACCCGCTCCCCATAACCCTTAATTCTCTTACTGGCTAAAAATCTATCTATCTGTGATTTGAATACATTCAATGAGCTAGCCTCACCTGCTTCCTTGGGCAGAGAATTCCACAGATTCACAACCCTTTGGGAGAAGAAATTCCTTCTCAACTTGGTTTTAAATTGGCTCCTCCGTATTTTGAGGCTGTGCCCCCTAGTTCTAGTCTCCCCGACCAGTGGAAACAACCTCTCTGCCTCTATCTTGTCTATCCCTTTCATTATTTTAAATGTTTCTCTAAGATCACCCCTCATCCTTCTGAACTCCAACGAGTAAAGACCCAGTCTTTCAATCTATCATCATAAGGTAACCCCCTCATCTCCGGAATCAGCCTAGTGAATCGTCTCTGTACCCCCTCCAAGGCCAGTATATCCTTCCTTAAGTAAGGTGACCAAAATTGCACGCAGTACTCCAGGTGCGGCCTCACCAATACCCTATACAGTTGCAGCAGGATCTCCCTGCTTTGTACTCCATCTCTCTCGCAATGAAGGCCAACATTCCATTCACCATCCTGATTACCTGCTGCACCTGCAAACTAACTTTTTGGGATTCATGCACAAGGACCCCCAGGTCCCTCTGCACCGCAGCATGTTGTAATTTCTCCCCATTTAAATAACATTCCCTTTTACTGTTTTTTTTTTTCCAAGGTGGATGACCTCACATTTTCCGTCGTTGTATTCCATCTGCCAAACCTTAGCCCATTCGCTTAACCTATCTAAATCTCTTTGCAGCCTCTTTGTGTCCTCTCCACAACCCGCTTTCCCACTAATCTTTGTGTCATCTGCAAATTGTGTTACACTACACTCTGTCCCCTCTTCCAGGTCATCTATGTATATTGTAAACAGTTGTGGTCCCAGCACCGATCCCTGTGGCACACCACTAACCACCGATTTCCAACCCGAAAAGGACCCATTTATCCCGACTCTCTGCTTTCTGTTAGATAGCCAATTCTCTATCCATGCTAATACATTTCCTCTGACTCCGCGTACCTTTATCTTCTGCAGTAACCTTTTGTGTGGCACCTTATCGAATGCCTTTTGGAAATCTAAATACACCACATCCATCGGTACACCTCTATCCACCATGCTCGTCATATCCTCAAAGAATTCCAGTAAATTAGTTAAACATGATTTCCCCTTCATGAATCCATGTTGCGTCTGCTTGATTGCACTATTCCTATCTAGATGTCCCGCTATTTCTTCCTTAATGATAGCTTCAAGCATTTTCCCCACTACAGATGTTAAACTAACCGGCCTATAGTTACTTGCCTTTTGTTTCACTTGCACAAATTGAAAATTGAACTTTTTTCAGGCTTAGGGTAAAAGTTGTTGATCGACGAGGGAGCCAGCTGTGTGGAAAGACTTGTTTTTGTTAATTTTTAAAAGTCTTCTCGAGATGTTAACTCTTGTTCGGTACAAAGGCACCAGCAGTTCTCAGTGTCTCACCCAAGTGGTCATTTGTCGCATGGGTGCCCCAGTTAGTGTTGACAAGCGATTTGAGTGCAGAGTGCATCACAGCCAAGCCTGATTGTTCTTCTGATTCCAAGCCAGATGCCTCCCCCACTCCCATTCCATCATTGGGTCACGAGTTAACAATCAATAGTAAAAAGTCCCAGCTGTTTTGTATCCTCTCCTGTGCTCAGAGAGACTGAGGCTCACTTGTGGCACCAACTGCTGCTCAGCAGTGTGGATTGAGCTGTGACTTTTTGATGTGTGGTGCATTACTTACTAAGTCAAAGATTAGAGCCACCCGTCTTGAAACGGACAACCTATCACTGCCCATCTATGATTCTCCCTGTGCATGCATA
The DNA here is from genome assembly GCF_044704955.1 of Pristiophorus japonicus. Classification (NCBI taxonomy): domain Eukaryota; kingdom Metazoa; phylum Chordata; class Chondrichthyes; family Pristiophoridae; genus Pristiophorus; species Pristiophorus japonicus. The sequence goes on along the minus strand of NC_091989.1, from coordinate 18,544,889 downwards.
TATTTTCGGTTTCAAAGCAACATTCTAATTCACAAAGGCAGTGCGCAGCTAAGAGGATAAAACAAAGAACTTGCATTTGTACATTTTTCTCAACCTCAGGACGTCCCAAACTGCTTTACAGCCAATGAAGTACTTTTGCAGTGTAGTCACTGTTGTAACATCGGAAACGCGGCAAGGTTCCACAAACAGTCGTGAGATACATGATTAGCTAATCTGTTGTCGTAATGTTGGCTGATGGGATGGGAAGTGGGGAAAAATGCAAACAAATACTTTGACTTGAAATGCAACGCAGTCAATTCTTCTCCGTAAATCACACTTTCCTCATTGTCAATTCAGTGCTTATTTTTATATTAACTTGAATAGTTGGCAACACTAATATTTTGTCAGTGTTGTTCCACTTCAGTTATTAAAGTTGTAATTGTATTTTGAAAAATTGATTTTGAAATTGTGCTTTGATGGGATTAGTTTGTCCCTGGCATTCCATATTGATTTTATTGTGGAAATCTCATTCACTTAACAGATTTGCAATATACTGTTGAACGTTTGCAGATTGTTGGCTTTCCCCCAAGCCGGAGTTGAAAATGTTTGGTGAAAATGTATACAGCTGCTGTGGTCAATTTAAAAGGTGCAAGTTATTCTCTTGTTTGAAGTTTAAACCTCGGTAACCTTTTCCGATGTTGCACTTCTCATGTAAGGGATGGCTGCACAGGAGGTGAAACATTTTTTTTTGTGCTGACAATCAGCAACTGTGAATTCTGATTGATGTAACAAGAGAGACCATTTTATTGATGTTCATTGTGCTGGGGTTCTAATACTGGGTATACCACAGGCTGTTTGTATTGATGAAAACCCTGGTACACTTAAATATCGTTTCAAGATCATTACAACTGTTGGATTATTGCTCTGTTTTTTAATTTTAACTTAATAAAAAGTACTTTGTCGTATGTGATTTTCTTGATTGAATAGCAGCACGTTTCATGCCAGAGAGTAAGTTTCTTATGCTCTATAAAACCACATGGCTGTTAGAGGATATACAATGGAGCTCAGTTCGTTAGGACCATTATTCATCTTTGTCTATAATCCAATTAGATTTGACATGTAGTAAATAGATGGAGGCTGTTTATTTTTGTTGGAGAATATTTGCAACCAAATTTTCACCACCTGCTCCAGTTGGACAGAGCACTGTCTTATCCAAGATGAAATGTAAGGCAGGAAAGCCAACACTACTTGTGGTAAAGTGACAGACTCACCATTCATGCCCCAGTCTAAGCCTACATTGTCATTTGAGTTCAACTACCCTCTATGGGCAAAGTTTTTGGCATTTCTGAAACCATTGGATATAATACATTGCAGTTAGGGAGGAGAAGCTGGAAGGAAGTCCTGTCCTGTTTCACGTTAGGGCACCCACTGCATAATGGAATTGATATTTTATCCTTCAGTTGGGCAAAGAGAATAAAAGAGAGATAATTTGGAGTGAAGGGGATAGAAATCTAAGATAAAGGTGGGGGGGGGGAAAAGGAGACAATAGTTGAGAATTGTCGTGCCTTATTTTGGTGAAGTTTTGTTCATTCCCTTTTGGGATTAGAGTATTTTTTGTTGCAGTGAATCACTGTCTGCCTTGTCCTCTTTCTGTGGAGGTTCATCTCAGAAAGCTTGAAAAGAAGTTTGGAGTTGATGCAAATTTTGTTTGCTTTTGCCCTCCTCGGTGGAAATGTTGGGCATTGCTGAGTGCAGTTCACCTTTCCCTTTCATGAGACACGATTTAGCAAAGAAACTGGTACTTGGAATTAAAGAAAGAAAAAAAAAAAGTTGTGTGACTGATTAAAAGTTTTTCAGGATCAATACTAGATATTTTCCACAAGTACACCGCGCACAAAGGAGTAGAGAAATGTTGACGTCTTAGAAAAATGTTGACACAATTCTTGTCCCAACACAGTGCTTTTAAAGTTTCCTGTAGAGTATGTGCAGTTATGGTTTAATTTTACCTGTGTATGTGATGCTACTTATTAGATTTGGAGTGTTTTTTTAGTGATTTCATCAGCGTTTATACATTTCTACTAATAGGCTTTGTCTACATCCAGAAGTTGCAAACTAGTATTTTGTGAGACACTCATTCCACAGCGCCATATTTTGCATCATATGTACAGCAGCATGGAGTGGGCGAGTGTGGATTCATAACTAACATTAAGACATTAAACAGAACCTTACCACTTCTTCATGGAAAGGAAATGTAAACAAATGTTTCTACCACAGAAGGGGAGGCCATTTGGTTCATTTCATTTCGGTCAGCTCTCTGAAACTGCTATACACTAAGTTTCATTCTCCTGCTCTTTCCCAATTTGCAGCAAATAATATATATATTTCAAATATTGAACCTTTTTCAAAGCTTTTATGATTCTGCATCCACCACTGTTTCTGGCAGATTATTTATTCCATGTCCTAACAACCCTCCGTGGTTTAAAAAAAATCACTTTCCCTTTATTCTTTTAATGGTGAGCTTAAATTGATTCCTTCTAGACTGGTAGATTTACCTTATCAAAAACCATCATAATTTTGACTTATCAAATATCCCCATAACCTTCTGACTCTTGAGGAGAACAGACCTAGTTTTTCTACTCTCATCACATAACTGAAGTATTTCATCCCTAGTACCATTCTAGTAAATCTCCTCTGCACCCTCTCTCAGGCCTTGACATCTTTCCAAAAGTGCAATGCCCAGAATTTGTCACAATACTGCAGCTGGGGCCGAATCAATGTTTATGAATGTTTGGCATAACTTCCTTGCCTTTGTACTCTGTCTTTATTTATTAAACCAAGGGGATCCCGTCTGTCATTTTAAGAGCCATCGAAACATAGAAAGTAGGAGCAGGAGTAGGCCATTCGGCCCTTCAAGCCTCCAGCACCATTCAATATGATCATGCAACTTCAGTACCCCATTCCTGCTTTCTCTCCATACCCCTTGATCCCTTTAGCCGTAAGGACCACCCTTTTGAATATATCTAACAAACTGGCCTCAACAACTTTCTGTGGTAGAGAATTCCACAGGTTCACAATTTTCTGAGTGAAGAAGTTTCTCCTCATCTCAGTGCTAAATGACTTGCCCCTTATCCTTAGACTGTGACCCCTGGTTCTGGACTTCCCCAACATTGGGAACATTCTTCCTGTATCTAACCTGTCCAATCCTGTCAGAATTTTACATGTTTCTATGAGATCCCCTCTCATTCTTCTAAATTCCAGTGAATATAAGCCTAGTCGATCCAGTCTTTCTTCATATGTCAGTCTTGCCATCCCAGGAATCAGTCTGGTAAACCTTCGCTACACTCCCTCAATAGCAAGAATGTCCTTCCTCAGATTAGGAGACCAAAACTGTCCACAATATTCCAAGTGTGGCCGCACCAAGACCCTGCACAACTGCAGTAAGACCTCCCTGCTCCTATTACTCAAATCCTCTTGCTATGAAGGCCAACATGCCATTTGCCTTCTTCACCATCTGCTGTACCTGCATGCCAACTTTCAATGGCTGATGTACCACGACACCCAGGTCTTGTTGCACTCAACTTTCAACTTTGTTCTGCCATCTTCAAAGAACCGCCTTTAAAATTGTACCATTTAGTTTATATTTCCTCTCCTCATTGTTCCTACCAAAATTAACCACTTCGCACTTCTCTGCGTTAAATTTCATCTGCCTTATATCTATCTATTTCACCAGTCTATTACTATCCTCCTCATTGTTCACTACATTTCCGAGTTTCATGTCATCTGCAATCTTAGAAATTATGCCCCGTATACCCAAATCCAGGTCATTAATGCACATCAAAAAGAGCAATGGCCCCAACACTGACCCTTGGTGGGACACTGCTGCACATTTCCCTCCAGTCTGAAAAACAACCATTCACCACAACTCTCTTCTGTCCATGCAGGTTGGGGGGCCACGATGTTGAAGGGCCCGCCGCTCCAGCTCTTTTATAGCCCGATCTGTGGAGGTGTTCTCACGCAGGTTGGTGGGGGTCACGATGTTGCAGGGCCCGCTGCACCAGCTCTTTTATTAGCCCGAACTGCGGGGGTCGGCCTATAAAAGAGCTGGAGCATATCACTTCAACTTCCAGCACGAGCTACTCCAAGTGTGCGATGATTTCGAGGTGGGTGACTGGGTGACGTCATCAGGACTCGGGTCGCCGTTTGGAGCGTGGGCAGGAGTATCGGTGGGGCCCAGGTGCAGCAGAGGAGCAGGAAGGTCGTGGAGGAGGTGCCGCGAGTGTTAGAAGCGGAGGAGCAATGAGGGATCGTAGCTGAGATTCGGTGGGTGATCGTGGCGGCGGTTCGGCGAATGTTGAGTGCAGAGGTGCAGCGAGTGTTTTGTGGTGGAGGAGCGGCGAGAGATCGTGGCGGAGATGCGGCAAATGAGAGTACATGGCCCAGAAGAGCCGAGGGCCCAGGGGCAGCATGGGCAAGCCCACACTGCGATATGTGTGCGCACTAGGTCCATGCAGCAGAGCAGATCTCCAGTCGTCTTGGTTAACCCTTGCCAATGGATCAAGACCAAGCTCTCTCAAGCCCATGTGGTGGCTGATGTGCAACGCTCACCACACATTTAAAAAATCCACGCATTGGCATCTTCTACTCCTTCGATTGGAGTTCGGGACTGCAATATCAGGTCCTTCATTGAAACATCTGTGAACGCGTCCCTTTTGGTGTGGAAGCAAGTCATCCTCGTTCGAGGGACCGCCTATGATGATTTCTGTCCGTAAGCCAATTTCGTATCCACGTAGCCGCTACCCCTTTAATCCCATGAGCTTCAATTTTACTAACAAGTCACTTCATCAAAGAACTCAATCAAATCAGTTCAAAACCATGCTGGCTTTAATTTATTAACCCATATTTTTCCAAGTCCAATTAATTTTGTCCTGGATGATTGTCTCAAAGTTTTCCCACCACTGACGTTGGGCTGACTGGCCTGTCGTTGCCAGGTTTATCCCTCTGTTCTTTTTGAACAGGGTTGTAACATTTGCATTACTCCAGTCCTCTGGCATCGCTCCCATACCTAAAGAGGATTGGAAGATTGTGGCCAGAGCCTCCGCAGTTTTCACCCTTGCCTATCTCAGCAAACAGTGACTTTTATACTTTGAGCATTACCATCCTTTTAAGTACCTCCTCTTTCTTTATTTTTATCCTATCTAATTTCTCTACTACCTCCTTCCTTACTGTGACATTGATATCCTCTTTAGTGAAGCAGATGCTAAGTATTCATTTAGTACCTCAGCCATGCCCTCTGCAGACACAAGAAGATCTCCTTGTTGTTCCCTAATTGGCCCTCCCTTTCCTCTGACTACCCATTTACTATTTAAATGCTTATAGAAAACTTTTGGGTTCCCTTTTATGTTACCCGCTAATCTATTCTCATACACTCGCTTTGCCTCTCCTTTTTCAGTTTTCCTCTGTACTTTTTGTATTTAGCTTAGTTCTCTGCTGAATTATAAACCTGACATTTATCATAAGCCTCCTTTTTCTGTTTAATTTTAATCTCTATATCTTTCGTCATCCGGGGGTTGAAGGTTTGAATGCTCTTCCTTTCCCCCTTGGAATGTGTCTATTCCGTACCCAAACGATATCTCTTCTTTGAAAGCCTCCCATTGCTCACTTACTGCTTTACCTGGCAATCTTTGGTTCCAATCCACCTGAGCCAGATCCCTTTTCAACTCACTGAAATTAGCTCTCCTTCAGTTGAGTATTTTTACATTTGATTTTTCCTTGTCCTTTTCCATAACTACTCTAAACTTAGCGATATTGTAATCACTGTTTCCCAAATGTTCACCCGCTGAAACCTGAAAGTAAGAAAGACTTGCCTTTCACTGCCACTGGACGTCTCAAAGCGCTTTACAGCCAATTAAGTACTTTTGGACTGTCGTCACTGTTGTAATGTTGGAAACATGGCAACCAATTTGCGCACAGCAAGCTCCCACAAACAGTAAAATGATAATGACCAGATAATCTGTTTTTGTTATGTTCATTAAGGGATAAATATTGGCCAGGACACCAGGGATAACTCCCCTGCTCTTCTTCGAAATAATGCCATGAGATCTTTTACGTCCATTTGAGAGAGCAGACAGGGCCTCGGTTCAACGTCCCATCCGAAAGACGGCACCTCCGACATGCCCCACTTCATTTCCCCAGAACTAGATCCAGCACTGCTTCCTTCCTTGTGCTGGAAATATACTGATCAAGGAAGTTCACTTGTACACATTTCAGGAATTCCTCCACCTCTTTGCCCTTTACGCTATTATTTTCCCAGTCGATATTGGGAAAACTTAAGTTTCCTATTATCACGACTCTGAAGTTTATGCATCTTTCTGCAATTTTCCTGAAAATTTGCACCTCTGTCTCCTTCCCGCTCTTTGGTGACCTATCGCAGAACCTGAAAACATTCCAATGCAGGAAAAATGGAATCAGCTCTAACCATTTTGAGCTTCCTTACTTCAGACGAGTATGGACAATTGACTCCAATGCTGAAAAGTTCCTTTATCATGCCCCAAATCAACCTTCAATTTAGTATGAATTTGAATTGAAGAATGCTTCTTATTCTATTGACTCAATGAATCAGACTGTTTATGAATTGAAGCCATTGCAGTTGCCATGAGAACCCTGTCCTTGTGACAGTGTAACATTCCCTCATTTCTTGTGTGCTTTTCCTATTCTCGTGTATTGATTTCTCTCGAAGACTTAGTATCACTCTTCATTCATAAGTGCCAGTGTTTGATGTTTATCATAAATATTTACATAACATCTAGTTTTGTTTTTGACGGTATTCCAATTTCAGCAAAACTAAGTAACGGGCTAGGTCCTTTCTGCAAATATCTAATGTTGATTATTGTACACTATAGAGTTTGCAAAGCGTGCAGGGTCTTTAAACTTCATTTCAATTGCTGCATCTCCAACTAATAATATATTTTTTAGATGAGCATATCTTCTGTGGTATTGCCTACGGGGAGTCAAAAGGGATTTTATGCCACGTTGGGGATAACGTCAGGATCACTGATTTACAGTGATAAGACACACAAGACTAATTCCATTTTTATTAAATGTTAGAGATTTTTCCTAGTGCTGTGAGATTAAATTCCACAACTGTTGATTTTATGTTGAGAATTCTCTATCTCTCTCTCTCTTTGTGAATGACAACTGTTATTCATTGGACAGTTTACATTTTCTGACCATCAACAAAACACAGGTGATAATTAGAAGCCTTCTGTAATCTTTCAAAATTCAACTTAAAACATTTTTTATTTGGAAGAAAAATGTAGATTATGATGTCACTAATTTTCTCTTTCTCCCCCCTCTCTGGCTTCCCACTCTTTTGCTCCCATTCTCCCCCTCTCTCTCTTTTTCTCCCCTCCACCCCTCTCTCTTTCCCATGAAGCAGGACCTCAGGTGGACCTTTCTTCCCAAAATTGGTCCTTTTTGCTGTTGTATTCCTTCCCGGGACATCGAGGACCACTTTCTATCCCATTGAGGTTTTGCTGGACTATGAATCCATGATAGCTTACCCTAGTAGCATGCTTCCATGTGCATGCTCAGGCAATGTGTGCTAACATTTTATTCAACCGGGTGGGGGGTGGTGGGGGCATTATAGCCGATCCTGATCATGTGCTTCCCAACACCACTTTCCAGCAAGAGTGAATGGGTCATGATCAGGAGTGGGAGGCCAACTGTAATGCCCTGGCTGAGGTCAACTAACTCAGTACAGATAGGGAGTCAAACCTGGAATTTTTTTAGCCTATGTTTAACACACCGACTTGAACAACTGAGCCATCAGAGCCTCATCTGTCAACACTTTACATGCTCTGTTCTGCTATAGTATAGCAGTTCCACCAATCGATTTCTTCCTTTGATCCAGATGAAGAATTCAAATCTTGGGTAGATGGAGTAACTATATATAGTTAGACAAACTTATGCACCCATATTAGCCACCCGTGTTTTAAATGGTGTGCACAGATTTACAACATTTTTTGTTTAATTTTAATGGAATGTCAGTAAGAAGACATCAGATTGTACATGGGATGCATTGATGAATAAAGATGATTTTAGTCATAAGTGTGTACGAAAATTGGTATCCACGTGAGATCTCTTTCTGCCCCTTAGTCGATCTGCTTTATCACTGAAAACTGAGAGCTGGAATTCGGAACCCAAAAATGCCAAAAGATGGGCAGAGATCAATGAGCATCTGAAAGAAAGAGACAGGTTAACATTTAAAGTTTGGAACCCTCAACCCACTCTTTTGTATCATCATCATAGGCAGTCCCTCAAAGCGAGGATGACTTGCTTCCACGCCAAAAAGGGATAAGTTCACAATGAAGGACCGAATAGTCCAGATCCCGAACTACATGTTGAAGGGTGGAAGGTGCCTGTGCCTGAATTTTTTTAACGTGTGGTGGCCATTGCACACCAGCCACCACACGGGCTTGCCAGAGTCAGGTCTTGGTCCAGTGGCAAGGATTACCCAAGATGACTGGAGACCAGCTCTGCTGCACGGACCTAATGCGCACACATACCAGTGTGGGCTGGCCCGTGCTGCTCCTGAACCCTTGCCTCTTCTGAGCCCCAAACTCCCGCCTTTCCTGGGCCCGGGTCACTTCCATCGATAAGCTCTTGCCGCTCCTTCGTCCCTCCTGCTGTGCCTGCCCACACTGCAATCAGCGACCTGGCTTCACAGGTACACACGTTACACCTTTTTCATGCTCTCTTCCATTGGTAACATTAACCCGTCTTTCACTTTAAGATGCTAATTGACCTGTGTATCTCCAGCAGTTTTGTTCAGAAGCATTTCTGATGCATTACTGTTTGATTTGGAACTCTGAATTGATAGAAGAAATGGGGGGGGTGATTTTGGGAGAGATCATCGCCTCTGTTTCCTGATAATATCTGGGGCTTCAGATAGTTTGTTACTTCAGTGAGGCAATTAAAAGCTGCAGTGAAGTCAGTTTTTTCACAGATTGACAGGAGCAGCTCAGTCTCTGTTGCAACGTTGGACAGGAGAGAAAAGAGGAAAAATAGTATCTCCGCACACCAACAGATTTCAATATTCATTGACCTGTTGTGTAAAGAATACACTTGGGACTGCTTTTCCTCTCTGTGCATGAAGTCTCTTTAACCAGGTAAAATTATCCGTGGTAAAAACAGAAAGTGCTGGAACGTTAACTCTGTTTCTCTCTCATCAGATGCTGCCTGACCCGCTGAGAATTCCAGCATTTTCTGTTTTTATTTCAGGTTCCAGCATCTGCAGTATTTTGCTTTTGTAAAATTAGTGGACATAAGGGCCAATACTTAAGATGTTGATGCTGTTCGGGCCCCAGAATATTCGACACAGATCAATTCTGCTGCTTGAGGTGCCGTGTTCTGTAATGTACATTCTGCATGGCAACATGCCACTTATTGTGGGTCCAGCAGCAATACCAAATCGACGTGGGTTCAGGACCATGCATCCCCAGAACTGTCAATTATAACTTTGTTTGTTTACAAATCACTTTATCGATACTGTTGTAATCAAGAAATCCCCGACTACAAACTGTTGTTAATAGAAATGTCCCAACACTGCCGTGGCTCATTTTCAGGAATCCAGTACTGTAAAAAGAGAAGGTATCATACCACAGTGAAGTTGAATAAACTCGTCGATTATGAAAAATCTTGCATGTTGTGTACACGTAAATAACTGACAAACTAAGCCAGGTTAACTTAACTATGCTTATGTACAACCCAAAATGGTGTCCCAAACCGGCATGAACCAGAATGAATGCAGCAACTGTGAATAGCTCCCGCAGCATCCTGTGAGTTGTAACAAATAAATAGAGTCTGAACACACCATATTTTCCCCCCTTTTTAAAACCACAGTCTATGTACAGACAAAGTCTTTTGGATGGCCAGGTCGTGTTCTGATATGTTGAGACCAGTGTGGAGCTTGCGGTGTTTGCTCTCGGTTTTGGTTGGGAAACAGAACGGTGCCTCTGTTCCATCCTGCTGGTCTCTTCGCCTTTGGTTTGGCTGGAGATTTGAGAATGTCCAGTAGCCATTGAAGATTCCACCCAATCATGAGCTCAGCGGGTGTCTTCCCTGTTAGCGAGTGCCTTGTCGAACGGTATATGCGGAGAATGGTCTGAACCGCTTTGTCGCATATTTGGCCTGCTGCGAGGTTGGCTTTCAAACCCTCTTTGACGTGGTTAAAACGCTCAACACCTCCGTTGCTTTGAGGATTGTGCCGAGCATTAAGGTGATGCTCGATCGCGCAACGAATGAGGAAATCCGCAAACTGGTCGGACACAAACTGTGGTCCATTGTCAGTGATTATGACCTCTGGGAGGTCCCACTTCGTGAACATATGCTGCAGAATAGTGACGGTCGTTAATGAGGTCACTGAACTTGTTGCGATTTCTGGCCATTTGGAATGGAGGTCATGTACGACAGCAAGGAAACGCTGGTGCTGTGGAGCTGCTTCAACTGGACCAAAGATATCCAGCTGAAGTTGTTGCCGTGGTCTTTGTGGCCATGGAATGGGCATCATTGGCACTGATCGGATGTTTATGGCCTTTTCGCTCAGACTGCATGCTTTGCACTGTGAGATGAACTCCTCGATGCGAGTCTCAATCCCAGGCCACCAGACTGAATCGCGACATCTCTATTTCATGCGGACAATGCCAGGGTGTCCATCGTGTGCCAATGAACGCGCTGTTGAAACGACTTGGAAATTACTGCTCTATTACTACCAGCAAGGCAGCCATCTTTCCAAACGGAAAATTCATCGCGAAGTCTGTGGAATATTTTCCGCTCTTCCGGAATTTGCTTAGGCCACTCCATCTGGAAGAAGTGGCTCACATGCTGAAACGTAGCATCAATCTGTGATTCAGTTTTGAGTTCATCGCAGGAGACAAGGTTTCTGATGGACTGAGTGATGATCGCCGTGACATATGTGTTGTCATCTGAACAAGTCAGCACCAGAGTCCGAAACAGGTGTCGAGCGGCTGAGCATATCAGCTACGTGGTTGCGACTGCTGGCGATGTACTGTACATCAAAGTTATACTGATGAAGGCGATCTGACCATCGGCTGATTCGTAGTGGTCTGTGCCCAGATCCAGTTATAGCGAATAGAGTAGTTAGTGCTTGGTGATCTGTACGGAGGGTAAATTTCCTGCCACAGAGGTAGATGTGCCAGTTCACGTGCGTAGATGCAAGCAAGTGCTTTGCATTCCCCTGTCGAGTATTCACGTTCTGCTGATGAGAGCGTGCGAGAGGCGAAGGCGACTGGGCGTTCCAGGCCGTCAATCCATTGCGAGAGCGCAGCACCCAAGGCGGTGCCTGATGCATCCATGATGACCTCCGTATATTGGCTTGGGCAAATTCAAGGACTGTGAGGTAAACATTGATAGCACGCCCATCTGCCCCCTCATTGACCTTGGAGCCAAAGTCTGCATATTGAGCGAGGCTTTATCCAACAACACAAAATGGAGTCTCACCCCGGCATGAACCAGAATGAATACAGCAACTGTGAATAGCTCCCACAGGGTCCTAATGCCCATCCTGTGAGCTGCAACAAATAAATAGAGTATAAACACAACATTGCACACTAGCATTACTTGTAGGAACACTTTCAATGTCAACATTTTTAATGGAAACTGCGATGTCAATATGGCCTGGCTCTTCTTCCCTCCCACTTCCAGTTCCATCTGTAGATGCTCCCTACTTGTGACTGCAGCAGTTTTTGAGTTTTGTGCCCAGTTCTGCTTGCCGACAGGTTCACTCTGTAGCCCCAATATCTGCTCTGCTTGCCACTGCTCCAAACAAGGCCACATTCCTGCTTCTGTCTTGGTGCTTAACTCTGGCACAGGCCTGGCCAATGGCAGCTTATTGAAGGGAAAGCAGCACCAGAATTCAGACCAAACGGACGAGGCCGCAAGCATGAGGTGAAAGCAGTTGATTGCAGATTTTCCCCCGGGGTGCTGTATCCAAGTAAAGTGTGATTGGGAGGTGTTGGGTGTGGGCTTAGCAAAAGGGATACAGGGGTTGCAGACAGTAAATACGAGTTATGCAAGATAAGAGGAAGTGATAGAGGATGTGGTCACTGAAGGCAGTGGGTTCTGGAGGAAATGTGGATGGTGAGACGAAAGGGGAGTGAACATGGGATGGCCTCTGGGAAAGTGACTGGCAAGGGATCAAACAGGCTGTCAGGTACAGTAGATGAAGAAGCGAGCTGTACAGGAAACAACATTAAAGCAAAGCACACATGATACAGCAGTTAACAGCATACTTAAGAGGGATATCGGCAAGCCATGGCAGCCATAAGCTGATTGGAAGGTGAGGGTTTTGAGTGAAGCTGAAAGCATCATGTATGTAAAAGGAGCAAGGGGCCTGAGCAATTCAGACAGGTGAGCGATGCAATGTAGCTGCTGAGCACTGCAGTCTGCATTTCACTCACCCGCCAACAAAAATAATCGACCTCGGCCATTGGCAGTTCCTTTCCATGCCGTGCCACACCACCATCTGCCTGAAAGAAAAGAAAAAGACACTCGAACAAGCAAAGGGATACAGAGCTGAAGGCAAAAACAAGAAGGGGAAGAGCACCACAATACAAAAGTAAGAGAAAGAAGTGGAGCAAGAGAACAACAAATATAAGAGGAAGACAACAAATAAAAATGTCATATCTTCCAACTTAGCATTTGCAGCGGCATGGGAGATCCAGAAATGTGTCTTTTTCAAGGGTGCATCCATGGAACACACAATGTGACATTTCATGTGTTTAAATGCACTCCACTGATTGGATGACTATAAAACAGGACTCATCAGGAATGCTAAGTGCAGTATCATTTATGAGCTAAAGGTCAGCAACAGAACTCAGCAGAGAGTTCTTGAAAAAGAAAAACATTGCTCCCAGCTCAGAACTGTTTGTACAAACTATGCTGCATTCAGGGGCTCTCTGGGAATGGAACATTTTGTTGCACTTCATAAGGAACTTATCACAAAAATAATGATAATGGATAGGAGCTTTAAAAAAATATATATATATTCGACCTCAGAGAAGTGGAGAGTAAGCTGCAACAATAATATCTGCCACTAGATTACTATAGCACAATTTTAAAATATCATCATGGGAACAAGCAAAGACCACTCACCGTATCTTTTAGGTTTCCGACACAAAAAGAAGCATAAGGGAATTCCAGAGTGCAGAGTCTCGAAGCTGAAGGCTCTGAGGGGTGTGGGGTTTGCAAGGGATGCCGGGGGCGATGGAATGGAAGGAAAATATTAGACTGGGAGAGGTTTCCATGGTAAGGACTAAGACCGTGAACAGGTTTGTTGGCCAGGATAAGAATTATGAATTCAGTGCGTTGGGCGTGAGGATCCAGTGGAGGTTGATGTGCACTGGAATGATGAAGTCGAAGGATAGGGTAGGATGTGGGTGGCAGACTTTTGGACAAGTTGGTGTTCCTGCACAGTGGAGCACAGAAGGCCAGCAAGGGCAACATTGAGCTGGTTGAGTCTGCAGATGATAGCAAAGATGTGTCGAAGAGTTTCAGCAACCATGTGGGTAAGGTAATGCCAAATATAGGCCACAGTAGAAAAAGGCAGTCTTGCCGTTGGGTATGATGCAAGTTTAAAACTCAACTCATGGAGCTTAGTTCACTTGCATCTCTCTGATGAGATTAAACCAAGGTCCCGTCTGCTCTCTCGGGTGGACGAAAAAGATCGTATGGCACTATTTTGAAGAAGAGCAGGGGAGTTATTCCCGTTGTCCTCGCCAATATTTATCCCTCAATCAACATCACTAAAACAGATTATCTAGTCATTATCACGTTACTGTTTGTGGGAGCTTATTGTGCACAAAATGACTGCCTCGTTTCCTACATTACAACAGTGAACTTCAAAAAAAAAAAAAGGACTTAATTGGCTGTAAGGCGCTTTGGGACATCCGCTGGTCTGTCTGTCTCTTTTTATTGTTGGGTTCAGCCAGAATAGGAGCTCCACCTATGGACCAGAAGGTGAAGGCACCACCTGTTTTTTCCCTTAGTTATACATTCACATATGGAAGGTTTGCAGTCCTGGCTGATCTCAGCGGGAATAGCATTTGGGAGCTTCAATTGGCCTCTGGCTCTGGACTAGGTAGAGTGAATAAAATCAGCCAAGTTTCTTGCTCATGACTTATCTCGTGCCTCCTGCTGGAAAACATATGCATGTGGTTGTCAGGTAGGTGTGGGATGTCACTTGATTTTGATGTTCCTCACAATCAAAACCTTTTGAACACTTGCTGTACATGCTCACACGTGAAGAATGGTCATTTGAGGAAGGTACTCTCGAGCTGCCCGTGATCTCTCTTAAGCAAGAGCAAGTGTCTTCAACAGAGGAACAGAGAAAATGGAAAGGTTGGAATGGGAAGTGTATCATTCAGGATTCAGAAATTAGTATTCATAACATTTAATATTTGTCTTCATCATTTGAATTTGCTGTGCAGAACTATTTTCTCCTAATAATAAAAGAAAAACACTTGAGGGCAAAGAGTTAAAATGTGTAGCTATGTCATGGTTCGTTTGGGATTTCGCCAATGGACAGCATGAGCCCATCATGAATAAAAATACCATGCATTTAACATTGTATTTATACACCATGGGTAGGCTCAAGGTTAATGGCATCTCTGCGTGGATCCTTGGATTACTGTATACTGTAATAAATATTATTTCATTAGATTTGGTCTTGAAAATAAAAGGGCTTATACATTGGGAAGAATCAATGTATTCTAATCCTTCAGTTATAATTCCGTGTGCCCACTGCAGACAGTCTCAGTCTGGTCTGTTGGGGAAAGAAAATTTGCATAATGGGATTGCATCTTGTCAGTTGTCATTCACTTTCCTTGGGATTGCTTTATACGTCCACTGCTTAAGATCAGTACTGCAACCGAAAGGTCCAAGCTACATCAGTGGAAAGGTCCAGGGAGTCCTATAATTGCCTGATACTAAATGTCGCAGCTAAGGTTCGGTTTCTGAATGCTCTAATTGGCGCGGCTGACTGCCAGGTTGCTGTGAAAAGTTGAGGGACTGATTGATGGGCAGACCACAGTCTTGGCTGACCCTCTTTTTCCAGTAACACATTCAGTTGATGAATGCACTTGTAGATATCAGGTTAGCAACAGTGCATTGCTGCTTTTCTTTAATGAATGTGGAAAAACCCAACCATCAGGTATGAGGGATTATCGGTAATCTTCATTAAAAGTGAAAAAAATATGCAAGTTGCTTTTTTATTTTGTTGCCATCATTGTACAGGGTGGGGAAGGTCGCACATCTTGCAGAGGTTTGGTTACATGGGCGAAAGCATACTTGAGTGGCAGTTCTTCATGTGCGCCCCTTGAATGTCAGCTTCGGCAGGTTGTCCAACCACAGAGGTCATAACCAAGCCAGATCCGATTCACACATGTGCAATTCCAGCAGGGGTCATTGGGTAGCAGGTGCAGAGGTTCTTGTCGGTATTGCCCTGAAGCCAATTATTGTGCTACTGCTGTCCCTGTTATCTAAAAAGCAGCAGAAATTGGGGTTTGAAATAGGACTTGCCCGCCTGTATCATTCAGCTACTCGCTACCTTAATCAGCTGAGCTATTGGGCAGCCCAAAGTTTAATCTTTGAATTTTTATACAAATAAATTAAGTTCTTATTTCCTCACTCCTCCCCTCGCCCCACCATCACCATCAATGGTATGATACACTGTTGATGCTTGGCTATTTGTCAAACCTTAAATGTGCCTTTTGGCCCAGGTTGTAATATCACTTGCACCACCACACAATATTAATTAACAGTCAGTTTTGTTTGGTACTGGCAGTGCAATCTAAGGAACATATAAGATTAATGACAGTCCAGTGAATCGGAAGTAGCATTATTGGAAGTAATGAAGTGAAATACTCCTTCGTTGAAACATTGCTTGAAGTTTCTGTGTGGAACACTCAATACTCATTAGTTTTGAAAACAAAACAATTATTGATGTATTCTATTACTTCCCTTCCTGAGGCAACATCTATCCTTGCCATGGCTGTTGCCACCTTCCTTTCTAAACTAAATTCCTGAACCAGGTATTAAAGCACATGATACACTATTTATAGTTCACACTGTCATTATTGAAGTGTAAGAATGACGATTGAATTGCAGTCACTGTTAGTTAGGTAAACATGATACCAATTGTGTGCACAGTAATATCCCACAAACAGAAAGATGTGAGTAATCGTTAGTTTGTTTAATTGGAGTTGGTTGAACCAGGATACTGGGTGAAGTTTCTGCTTTTGTTAAATAGTGCTTCTTGATCTTCAATGTCCACCTAAACCACTGGAGCAGGCAAATGGACCATGATTTAAAGTCTGATCCAAAGGATTACATCTCCAACAACAAACCATTACTTCCTCAGTACTGCATTAGAATGTTGGCTTCATTTATGCACTCATCTCCTGAAATGGCACATGAACCAACAACCTTCAGACTCATGTGAGAATACACCCAACTGAGTCAAGTTGATACCATTGATAAATGCTCTTTTGCTGCATATGAAGTGAGTTGCCGATTTAGATAATGAGCTTTATCAAAGATTGCAAACTTTTAAACGGATGTTCAACTTCCCACAACTCGCATTGGGTGTTCTTCAAAGAATTGTGCTTGGTACCATTCCTCCTTGTCTTCATCAATGCCCTGGTAAATATTTTTACAAGTGGAATTTTTTTTTGATGACACCTTCTTTAATATGATAGTTAAGTATGGATCTGAAAGACAAGTGACAACCAAATCACTTCATGCATGCGTATAAAGAATAGACAATGGTGAACAAATGAAATGTTATTGGTTACTGAAAAGATCAAATCTGCAATAAGTCAACGGAGAAAGATTGACAGTGATGTTGCCCACTGTTCTCTATAAGGACTGAAACTGTTCTCAAAGGCTTCGCAGCATCTATAAGGCTCAAGTCAAGAGTGTGAAATACTCGCCACTTGCCTGGATGGGTGCAGCTGCAACAACAATTAAAAGCTCAACACCGTGAAGGAGGATTGCGCTTCATTCCATTAGACAGGACCCTCCTGAGGTGTCATGTTTTGCTTCTGTACTGGATCACATTGCTGCAAAGCATCCAGCAGCGAGGGTATTTAAAATTGACCATATTTTAAATATATTTTACAATGATTTAGGAATTATGCAGGAATTAGCCAATCCGAAGCCACATGGAGCAGTGAGCCCTGTATTTTTTTATTTGTATTCAATTTGCTGGATCTGTGAGTATATTCTCAACCAGAATATTTCTCAACCATAACATTTTCTGGACATCTTATTAGCATTTGTAATGTCATTTTTATGTGACATCCAAAACAGGGTGGACCTTTGTCATCCTCCGCATCTGACCATTGGAAATACCTGCAGTGTGTAAGATTGATTCTTACCAGGCTTTGAGGCGATAGGAAGTTTAAACTAATACCGTACTATTTTTGCCATATTGTCTGTCACACCATGAAAAAGTGTGTTTTCAATTCGCTGAGTGATGAAGATTTGCTTGCATTGGACACAATAAGGAAGTTCTCCAGTCACTAGCCGGTGAATCGAACTCGAGCAAAGAAGTGTGGCCAGAGAGTTGAACATTTGTGTAGATGAATACACTATATTGAAAATGTGAACCAGTTGTGTTTTTTTCAAAGTCTGTTTTTCTGTGCTGCTGTTAATGTGAAAGCAAAATGCTCCAACCAAGGTTTATTGCTGGTATTCTTCAAAATAAACTTTGCTGTTTGTAACTTTCTGCCATGCATTTTAGAGGGCACAGTGAGACATTCAATGCCCAGAAGTTGAAGGAGTTTTTTTTGCCCCTTATTATCTAGGTTTAATCCACTTCGGATGACTGAAAGAAAGGCTCGTAAAAGCTATTTGGATGAGGCAAAAGTTTGTATTTTTCATTATCAGACTTGCTTTATTCTCCGTTAGCTCCTTGTCTTAGCTGCTGTAATTCAAAGCAGAAAAGGTGAAACATAGCTGCCACTTCCATCCATTATAAATGATTTTCCTTTGAACACGTCGAATTGCTTTTCTGTTACAATGAAGATCAAAGGCCACTTTCGCCACCACCGCACACACAGTATTTCAGCTTCTTCCTTTTAAATAATAGGAACAGGATTAATTCACTGCAGTCGTGTATCTCTCTTAGATCTCTGTCATCACATGTGGCATTTGGATGACTGTTCGTTGCAAGCTGAGTGGATTTCTGACAAGACGTTTTCTTATTTAAGGCAGACAGGTGTTTCAGATATTTTACAGATTATAAGATTTCTTCCAGCTTTTCCAGATTTTTAGTGTCACCGCTTTCTGTCGATGTGGTTCACATTGTGTAAGAGGGCACATGGCAACAGTGTCATTTTTAATACCTTCAGTTAAATTTGTGGCATGACGTTGTGGCTTTGTACTGACCCCACACCAGAACCAGTTCATTTACTGATGATCTGTTGAAAATTGCATCTGATTTTAAATTAGGGTTTTTTTTTAATGACCGGTTTAAAATTTATTTATGCACTGTGACGAGGGCGTCGAGTAATATTTATTTCCAGGTGGACAGCATGCCCAGAGCAGACACACAAGTACGTGCATTATTCTGCCCCAATCTCTCCGACTGCTACTTTCCTGCTTGTTTTCAATTTTTCTATTGAGTATTCCATGTGAAAAACTAGCGTGCACATTACAGGACATCACACAGGTTGAAAGGCACAGGAATCAAGATGAGATAAATCAAGTTGTAAGTGATGCCAGGCATGAGTTTTAAAAGTCTGTAGATTGTTGGAAGAAGGGAAGACTAAGGGAAATACCAAATGTCAATGTTTTGAGGGTGAGTGAGAGTTTGAATTGCAAAATTGGGTTCTGCCAGGACCACTGTGCTCCAGACCTCAATACATCCTTGGTCCAAACATGGACATGAGCTAAATTCCAGAAGTGAGAGGAGAGTGGTTGCTCTTAACGTCAAGGCAGTATTCAACCAAGTGTGGTACCAAGGAGCCTTAGTAAAACTGAAATCCACACCCACATATCGTCAGAGCAGGTATGGGCTGATAAGTCGCAAGTAACATTCGCGCCACACAATTGCCAGGCAACGACAATCTCCAACAAGAGAGAGCCTTGACGTTCAATGGCATTAGCATCACCAAGTACTTCACCATTGACCAGAAATTTTACTGAACCAGCCACATAAATGTAGTTGTGACTAAAGTATATAAGAGGCGCTGAGTATTGTGTGGCGAATGGCTCGCCTCCTAACTCCCCAAAGCCTTGCCGCCTCCTACAAGGCACGTCGGGAGTGTGATGGAGTACCAACAGTCAAGCTGGACACCATCAAAAACAAATCTGTCTGTTTTATCAACACCTTATCCACTGGCCTAAATGGTGGCTGCAGTGTGTACAATCCACAAAATGCATTGCAGCAACTTGCCAAGGCATTTTCAACAGTTCCTTCCAAACCGCTGACCTCCACCACCTGGAACTCCCTTCATAATAACCTTGTGGAAGCAGCCTAACCATATGGACTGCACGAGTTCAGGAAGAAGGGGCAACTAATGATCGGCAGTGCCTCCCACATCCTGAGAAAGTGAAAAAGCAAACAAATCAGAAAGCTTGCCAAACAATTTTCATGGATGTTGATTGTTTCTGAAATTGAAGTACTTTCCCCACCCATCAAATACTGCTAAACAATGACGAGAAATTTCCTACAAGAAAGGAGGATTAGAAGTTTGTTCCATTACAGCTCTGGGAAGATCTGTAAATTGAAAGTTCCGCTCACACCGATGAATCTCTCTGCTGACATCAACCTTGGACATTTTCGCTCCATGCTCTGTGGTGCATATTGGAACTGGCCAGATGTCGACTTGGAAGCTGCCAGGAAGAGGAAGTATCCACCAAGTATTCTGTATACCAATCATTGCTGATGTTTCCTCGCCCAGCTGCTGATGACGAGGATTTTCAACAGAGCCACTTCTCTAGTGGACATCAGTCGAGTCCTTTGTTCACACGAGCAGAGATGTGAAATGGTAATTTTGCTTGGGGTTGAAGAACTGACATCAAATTTGAAATACCTCCTACCAAGTCGGAGAGATTTAAAAAAAGCAAATGTTAAGTAGTACTTAGCTGGAAAGAGTACGTATTGAAAGTATTTCCTTTTCCATTAAACGTTGCGTAACTTGCTGAGATCCCCCTCCCTTTTTCCTCAAATAACAACAGCAGCTATACAAGAAAGCCCTCGGGCAACTTGTATTAGCTCATTAGGGCAGTTCTATCGTGCCAGATGTGTTTTTCATTGCTGGTGTAGAACAAAGATAGGAGCTGTATTTTAATGTCCATTAATGTATTGACAGATTGAAAGCTGCAGAGTCAAATGTGGATCATAATTAGTCCATATTATGTCAAGTATATAAAGTTAATTTGTCAAAAGTTCTCGCCTTTTATTTCATTGTGTTCAATATTTCATGATTGTGTAGAGTACAAAAATGCAACGGAAATATTCCAAGTAACCTAGTCGGACATCAGAGGTTAAACGATGCCGGAATGAAGAGATTTATCCTAGTACTCCAGCTTTTTCAGTGCAAAATCCATCCAGTAACCATTAAGTATTTATCTTCTTTCAATCGTGAAGTTGGAAGAACTACAGAATTCTGGGCCCCAGTGGGTAAAGAATCATTTAGTTCGCAATGAGTGCTATGATATTGACGTACCATTTGTACAAAATGCCAATTTTTATTACGGCACAAGTTAAAGAACTAAACAATTCTTTGTCGACTGAATACCAGGAAACTCTGTGTTGATGCTCTTATTTGAAAGTGGAACTGCCGTTAAATATTTTGTCCAATATTTTTGTGTGAGATGGGAATCTGTCATTCATTATTTTTGTCAAGTGGCACAATGATCTTTTCTAATATGCATCATGACCTTGCAAAAAAAACATTGCCAATTCTACTTTGTAACGTGTTAGTCAGGCTTAGTGGTGGCCTCTGAGTCACAAGGTTGGAGATTCAAGCCCCACTCCAGGACTTGAGCACATAATCTCAGCTGATACTCGAGTGCAAAACTGAGGGAGTGTTGCACTGTCAGAGATGCCATCTTGGTGTTAAACCTAGTCCTGTCTACCCTCTCAGGTGGACGTAAAAGGTTCCATGGCATTATTCAAAGAAGAGCAGTGTAGTTCTCGCTGTGTCCTGGACAATATTTATCCTTAACCAACAGCACCAAAAACAGAATATTTGGTAATTTGCAAAATGGAATGCGGGGGGCATTGTCCTATGAAGAGAAATTGAGGAGACATGGCCGATATCCCTGGAATTTAGAAGAATAAGAAGTGATCTCATATAAACTTCTTACAGGACATGACAGGGTAGATGCTGTGATTATGTTTCCCCCTGGCTGCGGGGGGGTCGAGAACTGTGGATCATAGTCTCAGAATTAGAGGCCAGCCATTTCGGACTGAGATGAGGAGAAATGTCTTCACTCAAAGAGTTGTGAATCTTTGGAGGGCTGATGGATTTTTGGATATGGGCATAATGCGGGAAGGTGGAGTTGAGGTAGGAGATCAGCTATGATCTAATTGAATGGTGGAGCAGGCTCAGAGGGCAAAATGGCCTACACCTGCTCCTATTTTTTATGTTAATATATTTTGTGGGTCCTTGCTGTACAAAAATTGGCTGATTTACTGACATTATAACAGTGATTACACTTCAAAAGTACGTCACTGGTTGTGAAACATTTTGGGACGTCCTGAGATCATGAACGGTGCAATATAAATTATTTCTTTTTCTTTCTTTCCCTCTCTTGCTCTCCTGTTCCCTTACATTCTCTTTTACTGTCTCTCTCTCTTTGTCTACCTCTCTCACGTAAATGCAGTTGTATTTATCACTCGAGTTAGAACTTTACTCATCCTTGAATAGATTTGAAAGACACATGCAGGTAATTAGTCGAGCAAAATATTTTTTTTTCAGTTTCAATCTCCTCTTTGCCTCACAACCCATTGGACATCAAATGTTTCCAAGCCTCGAGTCTCCTGTGGTCGGCCCAGAGGCAGCGTTCCTCTCTGTCTATCCCTCAGAGTTCATAATCATTAGGTCCTTGAAGATGCTATCGTTTTGAATGTGCATTGATCTTTCAGAATTGGCAGAAGCTGTCAAGCAGAGTCCAGGACTTAAGTAGCAACAAACATGAACACACTCAAATCTAGAATATTACCTCACAAATTGATCATTTTTTTTA
This sequence comes from Pristiophorus japonicus, assembly GCF_044704955.1. Lineage (NCBI taxonomy): Eukaryota > Metazoa > Chordata > Chondrichthyes > Pristiophoridae > Pristiophorus > Pristiophorus japonicus. Next base: position 18,522,635 of record NC_091989.1, on the reverse strand, counting down.
CCTCAGCTGTTATCTCTGACTTTCCTTGATTCCTCAATTTAAAGCTATCTTGCATAGTCCCAAACTATGCAGCAACAAAACTAGCAAATGCCTGTGTCAAAATGCTTTTTTTAAGCTTTTCTTTGTTAACTTCAAACTGCAAAAGCTTTTTCATTTGCAGGTTTTCACACTTGGCTCAGTTGCAGCATATGATTTTATCTGTTTCCTTAGATTTAATTATTTTTTTTCCTATTTCCTCACTCACCATTTTGTTTTCTTGTTACCTCTGTTCCAATTGTTTACGTGTTACCATGTAACCAATTTATAGCCACTTATGCACTCTTGGCCTATTTTGTCTGAGAGATCTTTCATATTCAGATCTTTCATACTTTTGCTTATACATATATTTAGTATTATTTCTGTCTTCATTTTCCTCTTAAGATGAAGCCAACCAATGTGATATGGGAATGGGTGAGCTCCTTCAGTAAAGGGGAAAAAAGGGAATATTTGATTGATGTGTTGATTATCATGTCATCAAAACATGAGTGTTTCACATTTGAATTATTGTTGTAGTGAATGTAGGTCCTAGTGGCACCCATTCTGCACCAACAATGCCCCATGAATGGCACTCAGATCATCTTTTGGGGTTAAGGAAGGAAAGTTGGCCAAGACATCCATTCTTCAAATAGTGGCAGGACAGAGCGAAAAGAGTAGTGCAGCAGATAATGGTGAGAAAAAGTGAAGTGAAGGACAAACTATAGGAAATATAAAGAGAAAATGCTTGAAATACTCAGTAGGGCAGACAGCATATGTGGATAGAGAAACAGTTAATCTTTCAGATCGGTGACCTTTCATCAGACAAAGGATAGGATCTTGCTTCAGTGTCTCCTCGAAAAGGGTTAGCATGCAGGTACAGCAAGTAATTAGGAAGGCAAATGGAATGTTGATCTTTATTGGAAGGGGGATGGAGTAAAGAAGTAGGGAAGTCTTGCTACAACTGTGCAGGGCATTGGTGAGACCACACCTGGAGCACTGCGTACAGTTTCAGTCTCCTTATTTGAGGAGGGATATACTTGCATTGGAGGCAGTTCAGAGAAGGTTCACGAGGTTGATTCCTGGGATGAAGGGGTTTATTTATGAGGAAAGGTTGAGTAGATTGGACCTGTACTCATTGGAGTTTAGAAGTGATCTTATTGAAACGTATAAGATTCTGAGGGGGCTTGACAGGGTAGTTGCTGAGAGCATGTTTCCCCCTCAGGGAATCTCGAACTAGAGAGCACAGTTTCAGAATAAGAGGTCGCCCATTTAAGACGGAGATGAGGTGGAATTTCTTCCCTGAGGGTCATGATTCTTTGGAATTCTCTACCCCAGAGTGCTGTGCAGGCCGAATCATTGAACATTTTCAATGATAGACAGATTCTTGAACTATAGGGGAGTCAAGGGTTATGGGAAACAGGCAGGAAAGTGGAGTTGAGGCCAAGATCAGATCAGCCGTGATCTTATTGAATGGCGGAGCAGGCTCGAGGGGCAGTATGGCTACTTCCTGCTCATATTTCTTATGTTATGTAAAGGATGGCATATCTGAGAATGTAGCACTCGATCACTACTGCATGATTATGCACTCAAGTGCGGCGGGGGGGTGGCTGTATGGGGGGTTGCTGAACGTGGGGGTGGGGGGAGGCTGGGCGGAGGCACCTCAGCTCTCTCCACCGGCCCTTCGATCATTTCAAGTGCCCCCCAACCCACGCTCCTCCATCCCTTGCCACGCTCCCCACACCATTCTAAGACAGACTGGGGGAAAAAACGCCCTGCTGAGCCATTGTGCAGGCGTGCATGCTCCAACGTGCCTGCGCAACGCTGCTGGCACTCAGAAGAACGCTGATCCCGAGCCCCACCCCCCTGCAGGCTGCGATCGGCTTGCTCCGCCCCAGGGAGACTCCGCTACGCCATGCCACGCTCCAGGACGACAGGAGAATTACTCGGTAGGATTCCGGCACGCTTTTTATCCCAGGCAGGTCACGTTAATCTTGGAGGTGCGCTGTTTTTTCCAGCATCGGAAACTTGGGCCCTTGGTGTGGGGCTCGAACCTTCTGACCCAAACCGAGAGTGTGCCCAGATGAACCAAAGTAACACACAAAACTAAGGACTACTTCTCCAGGACAAGAAATACAACGCATAGTAAAACCAATCTTGTTTTTAAACTAAATTAAATCTTAAAGTATTTTAAGATACTGCAGCCTGATCTATTTTGAGATCGTAAAGTATCTGAAAATGAATTAAAATATCTTTCATTGCTTTGAGGGAATGGTTTAAGATTTATGTTAGAATGATTTTGACATGCAGTTTTATAAATTGGTTTATGTGCTGTAGCAGGAGGAAGTCATTATAGCAGCTCTAGAAATGGTTTTGAGGTATCTTGAGAATAGTTTTCCATATCTTGAGATAAATAGTAGATATGATATAATGACAATAACAGATCTCTGTTTCAAAGAAAAGGAGCATTGGGAACTTAATATTCCTGGCTACAAGGTAACAAAGGGAAGGCAAAAAAAAAAGAGGGGTGGGCTGGAAGTATTAATAAAAGGAACTATTATAGCACTGGAGAGGGATGATGTAGTTGAGGGGCCAAAGACAGTCTATTTTGGTTCGATTTAAGGAGCAATAGAGGAGGTATTGTGCTACTGGGTGTATACTTTCGGCCACCAAATAGTGGGAAGGAGCTAAAATAACAAATTTGCTGACAAATTACAGAAAGATGCAAAAACGACAGAGTAATGATAATGGGGGACGGAACAGAACAGAGAGATCTGGGGAAGTATGTGCACAAATATTTGAAGGTGGCGAGACAAGTTGAGAAGGCCGTGAAAAAAGCAAAAGGGGATCTTTGGCTTTTTTAAATAGAGGAGTAGAAGACAAAAGCAAGGAAGTTAATGACCTTTAAATCTTTAGAAAACACTGGTTAGGCCTCAGATAGAGTACTGTGTTCAATTTTGAACAACACACTTTAGGAAGGATGTCAAGGCCTTGGAGAGGGTGCAGAAGAGATTAAAGAGAATGGTACCAGGGATGAGGGTCTTCAGTTATCTGGAGAGACTGGAGAAACCAGGATTTTTCTCCTCCGAGCAGGGAAGATTAAAAGGAGATTTGATAGAGGATTTAAGGTGACGACCAAAAGAACCAGAGGTGACATGAGGACATTTTTCTCTACACAGTGAGTTGTTGTGACCTGGAATGCACTGCCTGAAAGGGTGGTGGAAGCAGATTTAATCGTAACATTCAAAAGAGAATTGGATAAATACTTGAAGGGGAAAAATTTACAGGGTTATGGGGAAAGAGCAATCAAGTGGGATTAATTGGATAGCTCTTCCGAAGAGCTGGCACAGGTACGATGAACCGAATGACCTCCTGTGCTGTAAAATTCTATGATTCTGTGTAAAAACATTGTTTCAGTTGCATGTAAGTTTTGTATATTTTGGTGCCCCCTCTCTTTCTCCTGCCCCCGCCCCAAAATCACTCACTCCCTCATTTCGGCGCACAACTTTTTTTAAACAATTTTCTCCTAAAGATACTGGCTATGAGTTGGGATATGGTTCCACAGTCACGAGGCACCCTCTAGCACCTGCTCCTATTGTCTCCGAAAGGTAATGGCTGTTTGCTAGGGTACAACTGTATCGGCTGTAGGCATATTCTAATACTGTCCCAAGTGGTCGTTCTAAACATGTAAGCCTGAGCAGTGAATGTCAGCAAGGTAGTCCACCACAGAGCCCGTCCTCACCTGAAGTCCATCCATGGACACCGGTTACTGGGCACAGATCAAGATTGGGAGGACTCTGTTGATCTCAGTTTTTTAAAAAAAGCTGTTCCACCATTGTGACCTCGGTGTCAGAATTTTATCAGCTGGAAGTGGAACTTCAGTATTTTCTGTGCCTTTTTAAAAAAATAATTAGTCGGCTTTCCGACCTTCAGAATGAATCAGAAAAGGATTTGCCTTTACATAGCACCTATTACATCCCTCCGAGATAACTCAAAGCACTTCACATACAATTAATTACTTTTAAGTATAGCAGCTATTTTGTAGGCAAATGCAGTCGCCATCTTGCATACAGCAAGATCCCACAAGTAGTCTTGAGATAAATAACCAGTTAATGTTTTTTTGTTGGTGGCGACTGAGAAATATTGGCCACAACATCGCTCGCACAGCACCATGAGACCCTGAATTATCTATCCACTGAGCTACTGGCACAGATAGACAGGGTTTCAGGTTTCATGTTTCATCCAACAAAACTTGCTCAGTACTATACTGGGGTGTCAACCTAGATCATGTGCTTAAGTCCTGGAGTGGGATTTGAACCCTCAACCTTCTGTCATCAGAACCAAGCTGACCCATATAATGCATCTTTTAAATCACCTTTCTTCTCAAAATGTTCAAGAAACTGATCAAGTATTGACTTGGAATCTTAGCACGGTAACTAACTCTCTTGTATTAGCAACCCAATGGACCAGTTCACTAAGCAGTGTTGTATGTTGTAGAATGATTGTTCACAGCTACAAAGTATTAGACCAACAATCATCAAACTTAGTTATAATTACATTTTACTTCTAACACAGAGATAATATACTCCGAAATCATCAGGGAATGTTTTTAATATAGAAGTGATCAATCACAGATTTCTGTCAGTATTTATTCATACCATATTTCCGATTCTTGGTGCCAGAGTAAATTACTTCTCATTTGTTGATCTCCAAGGATGAATTTCACTGTAAAGCAATAAGAGGAGATGATTGTATTGTACCTGTTTAAAACCATAATGTGAATTTCTAGATAGGGAGCCTGATGGCTTAGTGGACAGATCCACCATATGGTGTGATACTGGCACTGAGCAATACAGAGAAGGAAAGCGCTCTGGTGTGCTCTCTGATCTTAATTAGGAAGGGGAAATACCAGTCAGGTATCTCACTCCTAATCACTGTCTGGCAACCCCTTTTTGGAAGGTACATATCTGTGAATATTGAGGACAGAATCTATCTTGGCTGTGGTGCTATAATGTTGATTAGACTTTAAGTATTGGATCTGTCTTTTGAAAAGAAAGTTTAAAACAAAAAGGGTACAGGCAAAAGGCAAGAAGTTGGGATTTGAGTCGATCACTCCAGGTGAAGGACAAAGACTAGCACCAACACAGGCACAATGTGTTGAGAAGAAACAGTAATGTACTTAAATTTTGTCTCAGCATTAGCGACCTCCACAGGATGGCTGAGACACGGAGCATCAATCTAACCAGCACCAGGTATCTAATTAACAACATAATGCCAGACCCAACAACAAGAAAATGTCAAACAACACATGCCAAATTTCATCAAATAGCATGGCTAAGCAATCATATGCTTCAAATCAGAACTCCAGGGATCATCCGCAAGTATAAGTAGATTTCTTACCAATTTTGCTGCAGTTGAAGGGTGCAAGATATCAGGCCGAAACATCTTGAAGTGAAAACCGATCAACTTGGTACTGTAAACAGAAAAACAAAACAATTGAAATTCTATAAATGAATGTCATAACATTATATCTATGGGGTGAAAAGGGGCAGCAAATGCATGGGAACACCATCACCTAAGTTCCCCAAACACGACAGCAGTGACTAGACTTCAAAAATTAGTTCATAGGCTGCAAATCGCATTGGGTCATGCTGTGGTTGCGCTATATAAATAAAAGTCTTTCTTTCCCCAACAATCACACACCATCCTGACTTGAACATATATCGCTGTTCCTTCATTGTCACTAGGTCAAAATCCTGGAGCTTCTTACCTAACAACGCTGTGGGAGCACCTTCATTACACAAACGCAGCGGTTCAAGAAGGCAATTGAGGATGGGCAACAAATGCCAGCCTTGCCAATGATGCTCACATTCCGAGAATTAATTGAAAGAAATTCAAACTCTGGTCCAATTGACCTTTACAGGTATCAAAGGGCGGGCCATAAGTACAAGACATATGTGAGCGGAGAGCCAAGTGATGATGAAGTGACAGGCGAGGAAGCAAGCTGGAGCTGTGCCTCAAGCACACCATCTGAGACTTTGTCAAGGGCTGGGAGGGAAGATCCAGCAGACAATATATCCACAGCATAACAATAAGGTTGCATTTCCTGGCGTGTTTGAAGGACTCTCCTCAGTGTAATTCAGTTATTGCCCTTGATGGTGTTTTTCCATCTCTCAGGACAACAACCTTGCCCTTTGGTTCCCTCATGATTGGTATTATGCAAATCTGACTTCATCTTTTGTCGTCTTCATGGGGAAAATAGCAAGGTAATGAAATTGGAAGTCGATCCAGTGTGAAGCCAGCACTAACAGGCGCAATAGGCTGAAAGATTTCCTTCTGTGCTGAAATTTTATGATCATGAAAATAATCTTGTTCAATTTCTAAGAAGTTACAAACAGGAGTGTTGACTTCAAGTGTAAAACAATCATTGCAAAACAGTGCTGCAGCTCAATAACAGTGGAAATAAAAAATCTAATCCTCTCATTACTTTTAAGAAAAGGGTTTAGTGACAGTGTTCAGGAGTCCCTCATATGGACAGCTTGAAAATCACTGGTTTCATGTGTGTGGGATATCAAAGAACATGAGAAATAGAAGCAGGAGTAGGCCACTTGGCCCCTCGAGCCTGCTCCGCCATTTAATAAGATCATGGCTGATCTGATGATGGACTCTGCTCCACTTCTCTGTCGCTCCCAATAACCCTTTATTCTCTTATTGCTCAAAAATCTATCTCCGCCTTAAATATATTCAATGACCCAGCCTCCACAGCTGTCTGGGGCAGAGAATTTCGTAGATTTACAACCCTAAGAGATTCCTCATCACCTCAGTTTTAAATGGGCGGCCCCTTATTCTGAGACTGTGGGCCCAAGTTTCCGCCCTTTGTACGAACGTTTTTTTGGAATAAAAAGGGTGCTGAAAACTTACTTTGTGATTCTACGAGCTCCTCAGGACGTCTTTGTGCTTGGCGTGGCGCAGCACAAGGGGTCGGGGTGGAGCCAGGTCCTTGCGCTGAAAACAGTGCCGGGACCTCTGCACATGCACGCTGGAGTGTGCGCACATGTGCAGTAGCTCCTTGCCCCCGAGGCTGCGTGGGAGGGGGCCCGAAGCACGCCGTCCCTCGCCCTGGCCGATTGGGCTCCCCAGGCGAAGATCGGACTCTGGCTTCCCTCCCTTCCCGTTCAGCTCCTGCTTCTCTTTCCCCCCCACTCCCTCCCGTTCAGTTGTTCACCCTCCTCCCTCCTCCTCTTTCCGCCCCCCCCCCCTCTCTCTTCCCCCTTCCCCCCCCCCCCTTCCACGACATCGGTCGGGCCCACCCGTCATCTTGCTGGGGGCGGGCCCCGCCCGAAGTCTTCGGCAGCAGCCAGGCATCTGCGTGGGTGGTGCCGGGGCCCGTTCAGCCTCCCACTCCTCCTCCCCTCTCCTTCCCCCTCCCCCTCTCCTCCTCTCCCGCCCCCTCCTCACCCCTCTCCTCTCCCGCCCCCTCCTCACCCCTCTCCTTCCCCCCTCCCCCTCCTCCTCTCCTCTCCCGCCCCCTCCTCACCCCTCTCCTCTCCCGCCCCCTCCTCACCCCTCTCCTCCCCTCTCTCCCCCACCTTCCTCCCCTCTCTCCCCCACCCTCCTCCCCTCTCTCACCCACCCTCCTCCCCTCTCTCACCCACCCTCCTCCCCTCTCTCACCCACCCTCCTCCCCTCTCTCACCCACCCTCCTCCCCTCTCTCACCCACCCTCCTCCCCTCTCTCACCCACCCTCCTCCCTTCTCTCACCCACCCTCCTCCCCTCTCTCACCCACCCTCCTCCCCTCTCTCACCCACCCTCCTCCCCTCTCTCACCCACCCTCCTCCCCTCTCTCACCCACCCTCCTCCCCTCTCTCACCCACCCTCCTCCCCTCTCTCACCCACCCTCCTCCCCTCTCTCACCCACCCTCCTCCCCTCTCTCACCCACCCTCCTCCCCTCTCTCACCCACCCTCCTCCCCTCTCTCACCCACCCTCCTCCCCTCTCTCACCCACCCTCCTCCCCTCTCTCACCCACCCTCCTCCCCTCTCTCACCCACCCTCCTCCCCTCTCTCACCCACCCTCCTCCCCTCTCTCACCCACCCTCCTCCCCTCTCTCACCCACCCTCCTCCCCTCTCTCACCCACCCTCCTCCCCTCTCTCACCCACCCTCCTCCCCTCTCTCACCCACCCTCCTCCCCTCTCTCACCCACCCTCCTCCCCTCTCTCACCCACCCTCCTCCCCTCTCTCACCCACCCTCCTCCCCTCTCTCACCCACCCTCCTCCCCTCTCTCACCCACCCTCCTCCCCTCTCTCACCCACCCTCCTCCCCTCTCTCACCCACCCTCCTCCCCTCTCTCACCCACCCTCCTCCCCTCTCTCACCCACCCTCCTCCCCTCTCTCACCCACCCTCCTCCCCTCTCTCACCCACCCTCCTCCCCTCTCTCCCTCATCTCCACCCAAACTGATTCAACATCTTGATCTCCTGAGCCACTATCATTTCTCACTGATGCACTGATCTCATTCTTTATTAACAGTGCTGCCCCACCATCTTTTCCTTTCTGTCTGTCCTTCTGAATTGTCAAATACCCCTGAATATTTAGTTCCCAGTCTTGGTCACCTTGCAAACCACGTCTCTGTAATGGCTATCAGATCGTATCCATTTGTGCCGTCAACTCATCTAATTTGTTATGAATGCTGTGTGCATTCAGATAGAGGTTTTAAATTATTTTTTTTACCATTTTTTCCTGCTTTGACCCCACTTTCTGATTCACCTTTATGTTTATACATTCTGTCTCTGGCACGTTCTGGTTTTCATTTACCTCAGTGCTACCCTGCTGTCTTGTATTCTCCTTATTCTTTGACTTTTTTAATTTTCACTCACCTAAACACTCCCCCCCCCCCCCCCACTAATTAGTTTAAAGCCCTTTCTACAGCCCTAGTTATTTGATTCGCCAGGACCCTAGTTCCAACTTTGATCATACTGTTGTGCGAGTACAATATCAAAAGGAAAGCCAAATTGCAGTGATGTTGAGTCTCAGAGCTCAATCTTCAGCTTGACAGTTTGATAAAAATAAACCATGTCTTCAATATCTTTTGATTGCTACTCATTCTGTGGAGCACTTCTCATTTCTTTCTAATAGGAATTCCTCTTTTACTGTGGCCCAATTGGTAGCACACTTCCTTCTGAGTCAGAAGGTTGTGGGTTTGAGCCCCACTCCAGTAGTTGAGCACAATTTCTCGACTGACATTCTTTGTATACGGTCAGAGGTACCATCCTTTCGATGAGACATGAAACCAAAGCCTTATCTGCAAATTCTGGGGATTCACATGGACAGGACACTATTCAAAGAGTTTCCCCCATTCGTATGAGTGTCGTGCACATTTTGCCATAGGCTACAAATTGTGCTCCAGATTGGACATTTTGGACTGGATTTTCGGCAGGTTTGCGACCGTGTTTTCGCCGCGATTTGACCCTCCTCGGAGAAAGCCCGGGCGGGATCCTCTGGTACCTGTTTGCGGCGGCGCTTTCAAGTACTGCCGGGGAGAGATGCGCCGACATGCAACGGCGCAGATTGCATTTGTGTCATACTTTCGGCTCTCTCCTGACCCATACGCCATGCCCAGAATACCGACAGATCAAACATGTCGGTACACCCCTGCCAGCTGCGGTAAGTATGAAAACCTCCAAAAAAGGTAAGTTTAAAAAATTTTATATTTTAATTGTTTTTCAGTGATTTGCTAGCCAAGGGTTTTGTGATGGTTTTTGGAATGGTTTTTTGCAATTTTATTATTTCTCCCCCCCACCCCCACCCCCCCCCCCCCTCCTCCTCCCAAGGCCTCTCTTGCAGCGCTCCCAGCCCCGGATGAAATTTGGCTAAAGTCGCGTTTTTGCACCACAAATCCTCGTGCACCGCCCCCCCTTACCAATGCGCCAACGTAAAACCCGAAAGTTCGGCCGAAAAACAGTAGCGCAGCGAAAACAGTAAGTTTCAAGTATCGCAACCATTTTCGCCGAAAATCTGGCCCTTTAATTGAGAGCTTTGTATATCTGGTCTTGGAGAAGCTGTCATGTGATTATAGACTGTATTGTAGCAACAAAAACAACTTGTATTTATATAGCGCCTTAAACAGAGTAAAATATCCAAAGGCGCTTCACAGGAGTATAAGACAAAAAATTATACGGTGAAATTAGGACAGGAAGCTTGGTCAAAGATGTTGGGTTTAAGGAGTGTCTTCAAGGAGGAAAAAGAGGTGGAGAGGTTTAAGTAGGGATTTCCAGTGCTTTTAGGGCCTTGGCAACAGAAGGCACAGCCCCAATTGGTTGATCGATTATAATCGGGGATGCCGAGAGCAGAATTAGAGGAGCGCAGATATCTCGGAGGCGGCGGGCGGTGGGGGGCGGGGAGAGACATTGGTGGTTGTGGGGCTGGAGGAGATACAGAGATGGGCAGGGGCGAGGCTATGGAGGGATTTGAAAACAAGGATGACTATTTTTCAATCGAGGCGTTGCGTAACCAAGAGCCAATGTCAGTCAGCAAGCACAGGCGAGATAGGTGAACGGGACTTGGTGCGAGTTAGGAAATAATGGCTTCGGTCTTTCCAAAATTTAGTTGGAGAAAATTTCTGCTCATCCAGAACTGGATATCAGACGAGCAGTCTGACAATTTAGAGACCGTGGAGCAGCGGAAAGAAGTGGTGGTGAGGTAGAGCTGGGTGTCATTAGCATACATGTGGAAACTGACGCTGTGTTTTCAGATGATGTCATCAAGGGGCAACATGTCGATGAGAAATAGAAGGGGGCTCATGATAGATCCTTGGGGAAACACCAGAGGTAACAATGCGAAAGCAGGAAAATAAGTTGTTGCAGGTGATTCTTTGGCTACGATTTAGAATGGAACCAGGTGAGTGCTGTCCCACCCATCTGGATGACGGTGGAGAGGTTTTGCAGAAGGATGAGGTGTTCAACCATGTCAAAGGCTGCAGACACGTAAAGAAGGATGAGGAGGGATAGATTACCTCTGTCACAGTCTGAAAGGATGTCATTTGTGACTGTGATGAGAGCCATTTCGGTACTGTGACAGGGACGGAAACCTGATTTGAGGGATTCAAACATGGAGTTGTGGGAAAGATGGGCACGTATTTGGGAGGCGACAACATGTTCAAGGAAAATAAAGTTTGGTGAGAATGGGATCGAGGGAGCAGGAAGTGGGTCTCGTGGACAAGTTGAGCGCAGAGAGGTCATGAGGGGAGATCAGAGAGAAACTGGAGAAAGATTTGAGTTCAGGGCTCGGGCTGGGGGTACCTTGGAAGAAGTTTGATCTGTTAGGCTAGGGGTAAGAAGGGAAATGGCAGAGGCAGCTGAATGGATGGTCTCAATCTTGGGGACAAAGAAGTCCATGAGCTAATCACATTTATGTCGGAGGGGAGGGTGGAGGAGACGGGAGAGGGGTTTAGGAAGACAGTTAGCAGTGGAGAATAGAAGCTGGGTTTTATCTTTGCATTCCAGAATGATTCTGGAATAGTGAGCATTTTTGGCAGACAAGAGCAGGACCCAATAATGCTTTGTGACCTGGCCAGATCTGGTGGTGAATGGCTAAAGCAGTTGTTCACGATATCCGTTCAAGTCTGCGTCCCTTGGATTTAGGGAGCGAAGATGAGGGCTGCGCCAGGGACAGCAGCCAGGGTGAGAGAGTAATTGTTTTGATAGGGACTAGGACATCAAAGGTGGTTGTGAGGGTGTGATTGAGCAGATTGGTAGTTGCAGAAATGTCGTGGTGAAGGGAGGGCCAAAGGCTGGATAGTTGGGATTTCACAAGAGCAGTTGGGAGTGAATTTTTTCCAGGGGCGGACACTGAAGGAAGTTGGGGTGGGGGTGTGCAAGGGGGATGTCGGTGGTAAGCAACATGAGGAAATGGTCAGAGATGCCCTTGGTTGTGGCACTTTAAGTAATTGTTTCAATATTTCTACCATCTGCATCTCGGAGAACATAATTTTTTTTATACATGGTTATTCTCCATGTGAAGAATGTCTGGATCATCCGATATTTTTCCGAAATGACCACTGGTGACTGAGGAATCTTGTGTGGGAACTTTTGATGTCCTCACACTGTACACAACGCAATCTGATATGTTTGCAGTCAGTCGGTTGCTGCATCCACCATGCGGATTTCCTTTTTGAGCACAGCTTGTGCAGATGTTTTGTTTCTGAAGTGAGCCATATCAGCACACAGCATGACGTGCCATCACAGCTATTTACGTGCGATGTCCTCCCATTTGTCACTGGGGATATTGCATTGCCTAAGGTTGTTCTCCATGACATCTTTGTACAGTTGTTTCTGTAGTTTTTATACAGCGTAAAGCTCAAGCCAGGAGACTTGAGAAGCACAGAGTAACTATCAAGGACCATCTTTTGCAAAGCTCTCGCGACCCAGTATAAACATGAAGGGCCTGTTGCAATAACTGAGTGCTTAAAGATGTGTAATTGCAGAATTAAGTTATTATAATTTTTAATATTGGGGGAAAAAGATGGAGATGAAAGTGTATTGAGCAATTATTGACGAACACCTCCACTTGAACTCTTTTGTCTCTATAGATTGTCGCATGAGGGTTGTCACTAATAAGTACACAATAAGTAGTCATTCTGTCTAACTTCAAAACACACTTGACATTCTATGGCTATTATCACAACACACTAAAAGATCAGTCGTTGGGGTACCTGCATGCTCAGTCAAAGAGGCAACCAATTTTGGGTATAATTTTGAGAAAATGAAGCGTGTTTAATTTTCATTTTGCTGTTCTAAATTTTTTTATCGCATGGGGATAACCCAATCCTTTCACTATAAAACATCTACTTTTAATCGCAGTCTTACATTCACAATATCCGACCTCTACTTTTAATAAATGCTCCAAATACTCTGCATTTTGTATTGTATCATCTTATATCTACACAGCTAATGTGAATTTGATTTTTATTAATATTCTGCGTGTTTCTTACAATATTGTGGAGCCATCTGATGATCCCTTCCACCCCATAAAAAGAGATGTAACATTGAATGAGTTAAGAGTATTCCATATACTTAGGTATATCTAAGAGCATGGATTTCCAAATATAGATGGATAATGTAAAGATTGTATCTTTGTTGGATAGTTACTGTTTTATTGTACATGCATTTTGGAGATATAAGCTAAATAGTAAATTAATTAGCTGCTTCATCTTCAAACATTGTTAGTGTTATTGTTGCATTTCATTTAGCACCAAAAAGGTAAAACAGTATTTATTTGGAGTCTTCTATCATATTCTTCTCATCACTGTGTGCTTGACAGCCTGTACCCTGTATTAAAATGTATGACAGGAGACCAAGCATTTCCAATTCCCTTTGGTATTGTCACTTAACCAAGTGTGTCCTGCATGTTGAACATTGACCTGCATGGAACAAGGAGTGTATTTTGCAGTCGCTTGTTACCTTAATACAAAGACCAAGTAACTTCATGGCAACCCAAGCTACAAACCTTCCAAGAAAGCAGGATTAAGTTCCATTGGCAGCACGCAGCAAGACCTGGACAACATTCAGGCTTGGATTGACAAGTGGCAAGTAACATTCACGCCACACAAGTGTCAATGACAGGCTCTCTCTCGTTGGAGACGAACTACCCACCCTTGACATTCAACGGCATTACTATCATCGACTCCCCCACCATCAACATCCTGGGGTCACCATTGACCAGAAACTGAACTGGATCAGCCACATAAATGCTATGGCTACAAGAGCAGGTCAGAAGCTGCGTATTCTGTGGTGAGTATCTTGCTTCCTGACTCCCAAAGCCTTTCCACCATCTACAAGGTACAAGTCAGGAGTGTGATAGAATACTCTCCACTTGCCTGGACAAGTGCAGCTCCAACAGTACTGAAGAAGTTGGACATCATCCAGGGCAAAGCAGCCCACTTGATTGACACCCCATCCACCACCTCAAACATTCACTCCCTCCACCACCAATGCACCATGGCTTCAGTGTGTACCATCTGCAAGATGCACTGCAACAACTCGCCAAGGCTTCTTCGGCAGCACCTCCCACATCCACGACCTCTACCACCTAGAAGGACAAGGACAGCTCGCATATGGGTGCACCACTACCTCCAAGTCACACACCATCCTGACTTGGAAAGTACCGCCGTTCCTTCATGGCCACTGGGTCAAAATCCTGGAACTCACGACCTAACAGCACTCTGGGAGTACTTACACCACATGGACTGCAGCGGTTCAAGAAGGTGTCTCACCACCTACTCAAGAGCAAGTAAGAATGGACAATAAATGCTGGTCTTTCCAGCGACACCTACATCCTGTGAATTTTTTTAACTGCCTGAAAAATGTACCTTGTATATGGTGCTAACACAAACGTAGCCAAGTGAATGGTGTACTGAAGCTAATTTAAAAATGCAACTTGCTGTGTGTTGTGAAGATTTTTGCTGTGCAACTTGTGCTTGAAGGAAGCTACAATTATACAATAGGGTACACCAAGCATAACTGCTAACCTTGTGAGAAGAAAAATCCAGTCGGCTTAATCAAGATGCGAAAAAGTAATCTTTGCAATTTCTTGTCTAAGTACACTCCTGCGAATGCACCGTGAAAAATGTAATACAGCGCAGCAGCTTATAGACGGGGGAGTATTTTTCAATGTGAAGTAAATTCTCCACTTGTCGAGCAAAAAAAATGTATAAATTACTTTGCAGAGAGCAAACCGGATTAAAATTAATAAATGGTTGGAAGGGAAAAAAGAGCAGGAGTTAAAGGCAGTTTTTTTTCAGCTTAGTTGGAAGTAGCTAGTGGTGTCCCACAGCGTTCAATTCCGGGACCACTTCTGTTCCTTGTGTATATCAATGATTTGGATATTGGTCTCGAGGGAGTGGTGTCAAAATTTGCAGATGATACCAAAATAGGAGGTATATTAATTTTTTTAGAAGACCAAAGGAAACTGCAAAGGATTATTGATGAGATATGGGGGATGGGCTAAAAGTGGCAGATGGAATTCAGTATAAGTGTGAGGTGAGGTGAAGCATTTTGTTTAAAATCAGTAATTATACCGTAGTGCTGTGTGAAGGTTGAAGGATTTGGTGGCACAGGTTCACAGGACATTAAAGGCAGCAGCTCAGGTTGACGAGGCTTCAAAAAAAAACTCGTGGAATTGTAGGATTTATCATGCGGTGCAGGATATAAAAGCCAAGAAATAATGGCCCCAAGTTTCGTGCCGCAGCTAAAAACGGCGCACCTCCGAGTGGGCGCCTGTTTTTCGCGCCGAAAACTGCGCCGAAAAAAAATCGAGCTCGATGTCTACTTGGCGCGGCGCGCTCTTCGCAGCAGGGGGCGGAGCCTAACACTCGCGCCGATTTTCTAAGCAGCAGGGGGCGGGTACAATTTAAATTAGCCTTCGTGGTGCCGGCAACCCGCGCACGCGCAGTCTCACACAAACATTGGCACTCGGCCATTTTTAAAAATACTTTAGAAAAAGTGAAGATTTGTTTCTTGGACCCCTGCAAAGGCTTGTAATTTAATTTTTTTTTGATATTTCTGTGTGTGAGGGAGTGCTTTTAGCAGCACTGCTGAATAAATCACCTGCTGAAATCAGTGAGTTCAGCTTTTCACTGCTAAACTTGCAGAACCGGTGCTGCATTGGTGCATGCAAATTAAGGACTGTGTGTTTGGAGAAATAAGAGTGCCAATTCAACTTTGCAATAATACGTGGTGTTGACAATGCAGCACCCATTCTGCAAATTTAAATATAAAACTGTCGATGTGGCTGCCTCTCCCTGTCCAAATGGCCTCAGTCCCCCTCACAGCTCGAAGGCTGCTGCTGTATCTTTGGCTGCCGGCCAGCCACTGACGCCACCCCTAAAGCGTGGCCGTATGGCCTCAAGAACCTTAATGAGCTGCGTGTGTCCTGCGTTGATTCTTCGGCTGCCGGCCAGCCACTGATGCCGCTGATATCTCATGGCCAAATGGCCTCGGGTCCGTCTGGTGCTGCTTCTTCGCGGCCAGCCACGAAGAGAATGAAGGCCTGCCTCAAGCACTGCAGCTCAGCTCGAAGCTTGCTGCCGCTGCCGTCGAGACACTGACGCCACACCGCTGCCTGTCTCCAACATGAAAGGTCTGCCTGAAGCACTTTCACACAGGTAGGAACATGGTTTATTTAATCTTTTCTTGGCTTATAAATTTTTATTCAGGTTGGATTTATTTGTATAATATTTGTATAAGTTTCACTAAGGATTGATTGTAGAATTTAATGACTTACCTTTCCCCCCCCCCCCCACTTCGTTCCCTACGCCTAATTTGTAACCTACGCCTGATTTTCTAAAGTGTAGACAAGGTTTTTTCAAGCGTACAAAAATCTTCACTTGCTCCATTCTAAGTTAGTTTGGAGTAAGTTTTCACTCACGAAACTTTGAAATCAGCTGTAAGTGGCCGGACACGCCCCCTTTTGAAAAAAAATTCTGTTCCAAAGTGAAACTGTTCTACCTGACTAGAACTGGAGAAAACTAAATGTGGAGAATTCCGATTTCTAAGATACTCCGTTCTACACCAGTTGCTCCTAAAAATCAGGAGCACATCATGTGGAAACTTGGGGCCATTAAGTCTATATAAAACATTCCAAGACCTCAGTTAGAATACTGTGTGCAGTATTGAGTGCCGCACTTTTGGAAGGATATTGAGGCTGTCAAGAGGGTACAGCACAGATTCACTAGAATGCTGCCGAGTATAAGGATATTCAGGGATGCTATTGAGGGAGTGCAGCGAAGGTTCACCAGACTGATTCCCAGGATGGCAGGACTGACATATGAGGAGAGACTGGATCGACTGGGCCTGTATTCACTGGAGTTTAGAAGGATGAGAGGGGATCTTATAGAAATATAGAAAATTCTGACGAGACTGGATAGGTTAGATGCAGGAAGAATGTTCCCGATGTTGGGGAAGTCCAGAACCAGG